>NC_066511.1:5169439-5186939 GCF_024679095.1 Eriocheir sinensis | reverse complement strand
ATTAATTAAATGTTACAAAAATTGATAAGTGTACATTGAATAGTAGACATTGATAAAGGTAAGTACATGTAAATTAGATATTAGGTCATCATTGTTCAAAATTCAGGGCATGAACTTCCGTTTCTTGGAACTCCTAGAATGCTCAGCGGCAGGGATGTCTCTCTTCAGAGTCCAACAGTAATCAGCCATCATGACTGCATCCCAGCGTCTCTTTCATGTCCTGATGGAGTCTCCTCCCCTGCTCGTCGCTCATTGATCCCAGATTCTCAGGAAACCGATCCATATGTGAGAATAAGTATATTTGCATTTTGATGCTCATATTGCATTCAAGGTTTCTGAAAGCAGTCAGCATATTGGTGACAAGTTCTGCGTAGTTCCTGGCCTTCTTGTTGCCAATATAGTTCTTCACGACAAGAACAAAAGCCTTCCACGCTTCCAGTTCCACTTCGTTCCTTGAGCTTTCAAACTCTGGATCTCTGATGAGCTGACGGATTTGAGGAACGTCAAAGCTTTTAACTTTTCCATGGTCAGTCCTAGAAAAGTGTGGCACAAGTAAGTGAAGCAGCCTCCATCCTCGTCCAGAGCTTTGGTGAATTGTTTGATCAAGCCGAGCTTGATGTGCAGCGGTGGGAAGAGTATCCTGCCTCTGTCCACCAGAGGGTTGTTTATGACGTTCCTTACTCTGCAAGGCACCAGTTCCTCCCGAACAGGCCAGTCAGTCCCTCTTCGTGTAATACTGAGCTTTGTTCCTACCATCCCACATGCACAGAAAGCACGGCTACTCGGTGACCCGGACTGCTGTCCCAACAAAATACAAAAAATACCAGTTGGTAAAAAATTGGCGCATGCAAATTTTTCACGATTCGTTTATCATTTATTGACCCATTTGGATTTCTTCTTTTTTTCTTTCTTGTCTTCGCCTTGCTTTTTATTATCGATCGTATTTTCTTTATTTTTATAAGATTTACGATTTATATTTATATTCATCAACATATTTTTTTTTCACTTTCTTTACCAATCAGAAAAAAGGGAGGCGAATAAACACACTTTCACGTCCAAACTTTCTTCCTTTACTTCCTCTTTCTTTGATATGTTTACCCATCATCACGCATTTGTCTTACCATTTTTTTCCTTTCCTTCATGCAAACTTAACTGAACTTTCTCTCTCTCTCTCTCTCTCTCTCTCTCTCTCTCTCTCTCTCTCTCTCTCTCTCTCTCTCTCCTGGTGCTGGGATCGACGTCCTGGTGCTGGGATCGACGACATCCTGGTGCTGGGATCGACGACATAACTGCTGCTCTTGAGGAGATCTCCCCCCAGGCTACTAATGATTCACTGTTTGTTATTCACACAGGTACGAACGACGTCACCACGACCCGGTCTGAGGAACTCCTGGAGAAGTACCGTAGGCTCATCCAGCAGTATAAGACTAAATCCCCTAACATTTTGATTTCAGGAGTTCTACCACGAACTTGGGCGGAGAGCGACTTTTTCAGTAAGGCCTTCAGCCTAAACAACCGCTTACAGACTCTTTGTAGGGAGCTTGACGTGGAGTTCCTAAACGCATGGGACAATTTCTATGGACAAAATGAGCTCTTCCACAGGGACGGATTGCACCTTTCTCCCATCGGGGCAGCCAGACTCGGAAGGCTCCTCAACGAAGCAGTGCGTGTCATCCGAACAAAAAACGAGTCACGGCCACGTCCCTCCACCCCACCCATGTAAATAGACGCCGTGCATCGCATCAAACCCGTAACCGTGATCCCGCAAGTACCACCACCTCTATTACTAAGCCTCTAGATAACTTAAAAATCCTTAGTTTCAATGCGCGTAGCCTAAGAAACAAATTTGATGAACTGAGATGTCTTGCTTTAACAGAAAATTTTGACATAATTGCTATAACCGAAACATTTATCGACACCACAAATATTGATTTAAGTTCCGAATACAACATAGATGGCTACAGACTCTTCAACAAAGATCGTGTAAACCGTAGAGGCGGTGGCGTCGCCCTTTATGTCAAAAGCTATTTGCAACCCACTGACAAAACACTGGGAAACAGTAACGTTGAACATTTGTGCGTGCGAGTAAACATTGCAAAAGTCAACTTAAATATATCTGTCACCTACAGACCTCCCGGGCAATCACTCGATGACGACCTTGAAATGTACAGCGTCTTAAGGCAGTCACTTAATAACAGCGACTCACTGATATTAGGAGACTTTAACCTCACCCATATCGACTGGGCGACACTGTCAGGTACAGAAGGCGAGTCACATAGAATGATCGAATTTCTAGAAGAAAATTATCTAAGCCAAGTGGTTTCTGAGCCAACTCGACAAAATAATATACTCGACCTTGTTATAACGACCCAAGATAACCTAATCAGTAGTGTCACGGTAGGAGAACACCTCGGTTCTTGCGATCATAAATTAGTGCGCGTCGACATTAAAGCTCAATCATCAGTGACTGAAAATAAAGTAAAGGTCCCAATTTCAAAAGAGCTAACTTCGTAGAAATCCGACAAAAACTAACAGAAATACAACTATCAGATGACGGCAACGTAGAGGAAGCCTGGCTAAGCCTCAAAAATCACTTACTCACTCAGCAGAACACATTCGTCCCCTTGTGCGAGAAGCGAATTAACACTAATAAAAGCCCACCGTGGTTTAATAGCGAAATTAAACAATCAGTCAATGAGAGAAAATTGTTTTACAGGTTAAAGAAAGAACAAAGCACGCCCGAAAACATTAGACTTTATAATGATGCCAGGCGACGAGTAAAAAGACTAGTAGGTCAGGCAAAGCGTAGATACGAAGAAAATATTGCAGCCAACTGTAAAAATAATCCGAAATCTTTCTTCAGTTACATAAACAACAGAAAGGCGATCAAAAGTGGTATTGGACCTTTAACAAACAGCGAGGGTGCACTAGTGACTGACAGCCAACACATTGCAAACCTCTTAAACAATTACTTTTCCTCGGTGTTTAATACTAACAGTCTTCCTCTCGCTACCACCAACACCAGTACTATTGTAAATCTCGAGCATGCATTGCCTAATTTTGAAATAACAACCGATGAAGTCCTTAAAGCTCTCCATTCACTTAAAACAAATAAAAGTCCTGGACCTGACAAAGTATATCCAACTCTGCTGAAAGAAACAAAGAGCGAAATACTCTCCTCCCTCACAACCGTATTCAATATGTCCTTGCGACAAGGCATCGTCCCTTGAGATTGGAAAAAGGCTAACGTGACACCGATTTTCAAGAAAGGAGACAAAAAAGTACCAGGTAATTACAGGCCCATTAGTCTAACTTCGGTTGTAGGTAAGCTACTTGAGGGCATAATTAGAGACAAAATTGTGAATTACCTTGAAAGCCACTCATTGATTATGGACTCACAACATGGCTTCCGAAACAAAAGATCCTGCCTATCAAACCTATTAACCTTTTATAACGACCTCTTCACTGTTTATGACGTAACCAAATCACTGGACGTAGTCTATCTTGATTTCCAGAAAGCGTTTGATAAAGTCCCGCATCATAAATTACTTTACAAATTAAAGCAAATAGGTATTGACGGTCAAGTAAACCAATGGATCGCGAATTGGTTGAGCAACAGACAACAAAGAGTAGTGATTGACGGATTTAACTCAGAGTGGGCGCCTGTCACTAGTGGCGTCCCTCAGGGCTCGGTCCTTGGCCCAGTTCTTCATTATTTACATCAACGACGTGGATGTTGGACTCAATAACCGCATTAGTAAATTTGCAGACGACACAAAGATTGGCAACTCGGTTCTCACTGACGAAGACAGGCAAAGCCTCCAAGAGGATTTGCACAAAATTTCAGCTTGGTCGGATAGATGGGAGATGCCCTTTAACGTAGACAAGTGCCAGGTCCTTCAAGTTGGAACGAGGAATAAGAAGTTCGAATACGAAATGCGCGGCGTTAAACTCAAAAGCGTTCAATGCGTCAAAGACTTGGGGGTCAAAATCGCGTCAAACCTCAAATTCTCACAGCAATGCATCGATGCAGCAAATAAAGCGAACAGAATGTTGGGCTTCATTAAAAGAAACTTTGTATTCAAGAATAAAGATGTAATACTCCCGCTCTACAACAGTTTAGTCAGACCCCACTTGGAATATGCGGTACAGTTTTGGTCTCCCCACCATGCAAAGGATATTGCTAAATTAGAAGGTGTTCAGCGTCGGGCAATGAAAATGATCCCTTCCTTGCGCAACAAATCCTACGAAGAAAGGCTTTCTACCCTTAACATGTTCTCTCTTGAGAAACGTCGCCTCCGAGGAAAACTGATCGAATGTTTTAAAATACTTAATGGTTTCACGAATGTAGACAGATCAACATTGTTTATGATCGATGACACTTTGCGCACGAGGAACAATGGCGTAAAACTCAGATGTAGACAAGTAAATTCAGACTGCACCAAATTTTTCTTCACCAACGTTGTAGTGCGAGAATGGAATAAGCTTTCACCGTCAGTGGTCCAGTGTAACACGATTGACTCCTTCAAAAATAAGCTCGACCATCACTTTCTTCAACTTAATATCAACTAGAGTAGAAATGCAACGTTTTGGAGTCTTCTGATTAATGTAAAATCACTTAGGTTTAAGGATAGACCACCAAGTCTGGACCATGGGGTCTGTGTGGTCTGATTTTCTATGTAAATCTCTCTCTCTCTCTCTCTCTCTCTCTCTCTCTCTCTCTCTCTCTCTCTCTCTCTCTCTCTCTCTCTCTCTCTCTCTCTCTCTCTCTCTCTCTCTCTCTCTCTCTCTCTCTCTCTCTCTCTCTCTCTCTCTCTCTCTCTCTCTCTCTCTCTCTCTCTCTCTCTCTCTCTCTCTCTCTCTCTCTCTCTCTCTCTCTCTCTCTCTCTCTCTCTCTCTCTCTCTCTCTCTCTCTCTCTCTCTCTCCGGACAAAAATTCACTTCACATGTAATCATATCTCTGACTCTTTATATCTATTCGTATTTCTTCTTTTTTTTCTTTTCTTCTTTCTTATTTTTTACTTTTCAGTATCTCTTATTTCTCCTAATATTCCTTTTTTTGTTTTTATTAATCCTTCCTTCTTGCAATTCTTCTCCTTTCTTACTTTGTTCCTTTGCCTCTTTCTTGCTGTTCTTTCTCTTCTTTCTCCTCCTTCTTCTTTTGATATTTTTTCTGCTTTCTTTTTCTTTTTAATGTTTATGTTAATATACTTCTTCGTCTTGAACTTTTTCCTTCCAATTTTTGTTTTTCATGTTCTTTCTCCTTTTCCTTTTCTTCTTTCTTTTATTTTCCATCATTCTTATTCTTATTCTTTATATTCTCTCTGTTTCCTCCTCCTCCTCCTCCTTATCTTCCTCCCTCTCCTCCTTCTCTCCTGCAACACGAAGTCATTTCTATACATAAAATAAAAGCCTTGTTTCAGGTCCAAGGGAAGGGAGGAGGAGGAGGAGGAGGAGGAAAAGGAGGAGGAGGAGGAGGAGGAGGAGGAGGAGGAGAACACAAAGGAACACAAAGGAAGAACAAACAACAGCAGACCTGCTGGTCCTTACGAGGTTGTTTGTGACAAGCTACACTAACTATCTAATCAAACGTGGAAGATGAAGGACAGCAAAGGCGAAGGCTCCTTCCCACCCCCCTCCAGCCAAAGCTGGCAGGAAAGGAAAAAGAACCATGCAGCATGGAAAAACTGCATGGAAATTATGTAGGAAAGAGGAAAGAACTACCATTACTGCTACCACTAACCGGGCGATAAAAGCGGACAAGGACACTAGTATTCGAAAGAACTTAACGTTATTACGACAATGAGTAATATCTTAGTTGCTGGTTGGATTCAAAACACTTGTCTAATCTATTCTTGAAGGCCGTAACTGTTGTACTATCAACGACATCACAAGGTAGAGAGTTCCAAACATTAACAACTCGATTGAAGAAGTGTTTAGCTTCGTGCGACGAGTATCTTTTCCCACTTATCTTCAAATTGTGATTTCTTCTTGTTCTATTTGATCGATCAATTGTAAAGTAGTCTTCCGCATTAATATCATTGAATCCTTTGAACATTTTAAACACTTCTATTAGATCGCCTCGCATTCTTCGTTTTGATAGGCTGAATAAATTTACTTCTTTAAGCTTTTGTTCATATGGCAAATTTCTCAACCTAGGAATCATCTTTGTTACTCTTCGTTGGACCCGTTCCAACTTTTCTATGTCTTTTCTGTAGTAAGGAGACCAAAACTATACACAGTACTCTAGACGGGTCGAACCAACGAATTATACAGTTTTAATATTACTTTTTCCGATTTATTATTAAAGACTCGTCCGATGAAGCCAACCAATTTGTTTGCAGTTTTAACTACCTCTGAACAATGCTGACCGGGCTTTAAATCGCTTGATATAGTGATTCCAAGATCCTTTTCTTTACTTACTGCAGAAAGTTGTTGGCCATTCATTACGTACCGAACGCGATTGTAATTTTTTCCGATGTGCAACACATTACATTTGTCAACGTTAAATTTAATTTGCCATTGATTGGCCCAACGTGCAAGTCGATCTAGATCTGATTGTAAAGCTTCTTCGTCGAGTGTCGCCGTTACTTTATTAGCAATTTTTGTGTCATCAGCAAATTTTGATACTTTGCAAGTGAGCCCATCATCGATATCATTAACATAAATTAAGAAGAGCATGGGGCCAAGCACTGATCCTTGAGGTGCGCCGCTTTTGACATCGAGCCAATTAGATTTAACACCGTTTAGAACTACTCTCTGTTTCCGCTCAGAGAGCCAGTCCGCAAGCCAATTGTGAACGTTTCCCGAGATACCGTGCGCCAGTAGTTTGCTGAGCAATCGTTGGTGGGGGACCTTATCTAATGCCTTTTGAAAATCCAGATATATGATATCTACTGATCTGCTTTCATCGAACACCTCAAAAATATAGTGAAAAAAATCAAGTAAGTTAGTCAAACACGAACGTTTACTACGGAAGCCATGTTGCGAATTATTTATCATATTATTTTCTTCGAAGAATTTCACCATATTGTCGCGAATGATAGTCTCCATTAACTTACAAACAATAGATGTCAGGCTAATTGGTCGATAGTTTCCTGGATGAGACTTGTCCCCCTTTTTGAAAATTGGTGTGACATTTGCAAGTTTCCAATCCGACGGAACTTTTCCAGCTGTTAAAGATTTATTGAATATAATGGAGAGCGGTTTACAAATTTGATGTTTGATTTCTTTTAAGACCCTAGGGGTAATTTTGTCTGGACCAGGAGCTTTACTTACTTTAATCTTTTCAATTGTGCGTAAAATGTCACTTTCTACGATGAGCACGCCACTTAACATCTTTTCGGTCCTTCTAACCTCCGGCGGTTGAGGTGATAAACAATCTTCGTCGGTAAATACGGACGCGAAAAAGTTATTTAGGATTGTAGCCATCTCATTTTCATCGTTCGTGTGGTTACCATTTTCATTAGCAAGCGGTCCGATACCACAAGTGAGTGACTTTTTATTATTTACATAGCTGAAAAATTCTTTAGGATTAGATTTACTTGTTTCCGCTATATATTCTTCAAGATTTTTCTTTCTTCGTTTTATTAATTTCTTGGTTTCGCGGAGAATTCTGTCCAACTCTAGTTTGTCAGCCTCGCTCTGAGTTGATATGTATCTACTGTATACGCATTTTTTAAGAGATAGGCTATTTTGAATTTCGTTATTCCACCATTTGGGTTTCTTCTTAGAAGCTGAACGTCTGTTACGATAAGGTACGCATATGCTTATGGCATGGTTCAATATTGTGGTGAAGGCCCCCCAAGATTTATTAATATCTGTTTCCGCCGTGATTTCAGTCCAGTCAGAATTATTTAGAATTGATCGGAGTCCTACGAAATTCGCTCTCTGATAATCAGGCACCTTTTCTTTACTAGGAGTTACTTTACTTTCTTTCATATTGATACTGAATGTGATTGTTCGGTGATCGCTAGAACTAAAAATTGGACCAACATTTACTTCGTTAACTAGATCAGCTGTCGTTGAAAAGATAAGGTCAAGTATATTATTTTCCCGAGTCGGTTCTTGAACGTGTTGATGCAAATCACTTTCTATTAAATTTGTGTACAGGTCGAGCCCTGTATGACAGTTCAACGGTTCACCCCATCTTTTCACTGGCAAGTTAAAGTCCCCAACAATTACTGCCTCGCAACTGCTACTTGTTTCTAATAATAATTCACTTAATGCGTGGTCGATATCAAGAGTCTGCCATGGCGGTCTGTAGATAAGTCCAATTACTATTTTACGAGATTTATTTTTAATTTCAATGAAGACCGTGTCTACATTGGTTATAATATCTGTTTTCACGGATACTGGATGGAGAGAGTTGTGGATATAAAAGATAACGCCTCCACCCTGTCTGTTCTCTCTTTCATGACTAAAGATGATATAACCCGGTAATCTATATTCCGCAATGAAATCTCTATTTGAAGTGTCTATCCAAGATTCTGTGACTCCGATGATGTGATAATGATTTGTAGCTGCGAGGACTTCTAAGTCTTCAAATTTGTTACGTAGGCTACGAGCGTCTACATAGCAAGCTTTAATGTGATTCGAGTCGGGAGTTTTGCGGGTTGAGTGCACCCTTACGGTGGAGCTGCTGGTGTTCTCGCCTCCGCGTTTTTTGGCTTTCGAAGAGCCACTTGGTCACAGAGCAGCCTCCCGAAACGGGCTGCTCCAACAGGATTTAAGTGAATGCCATCAGGAAGGAACAAGTCTGAATCGTAGTAAAAATTGTCCCACAAGTTAGCGAACTGGACGTTTTCTTGTGAGCAAAGGGACTGAAGTCTGTTGTTTGTGCTGAAGGCCTTATTGTAAAAGCTAGATTCGGCACCGACCCTCGGGAGGATTCCTGAGATTATGATGTTACTGGCATCCGTTTTACGTTTATACTGCTTGATCATGCGGCGGTATTTCTCAAGCAGTTCCTCAGAAAGGGTTGTCTTTATGTCATTTGTCCCCGTGTGAATGACAAAGAGGGTGTTTCGGTCGGCATTTCTCGTGACATCATCGCACGCTGCAGTGATGTCGTCCAGTCTGGCACCTGGATAGCAGTAACGTTTTCTGCGGCCGTTTGATGAACGACCACAGAACTCAACCAGCTGGCCACGCACCATGGAGTCCCCAACTAGGCGAGTCTCGAACTCATCCTCCATGGTGTCTTCCAGCACCTGGAACCTGTTGAAGGTAGTGGGGGTCAGTAAATTCTTGGTTGCCTGCTTCGGTTTGGCTCCATTCCTTACAGGTTGGAACCCGACATCCTGTGAAGCAGGAAGAGAAGCGTTAAGTGGGGCAGGCTGGAAGTTGTCCTGTGAGGCAGGCCGGGAGTTAGCCTGTGAAGCAGGCTGGGGGTTAGCCTGTGAGGCAGGCTGGGGGTCAGCCTGTGAGGCAGGCTGGCGGTTGTTCTGTGAGGCAGGCCGGGGGTTAGCCTGTGAGGCAGGCTGGGGGTTAGCCTGTGAGGCAGGCTGGGGGTTAGCCTGTGAGGCAGGCTCGGGGTTAGCCTGTGAGGCAGGCTGGGGGTTATCCTGTGAGGCAGGTAACACGTCCTCCCGTGAAGCAGGAGGGTCGTCTGGAGAGGGCACAGTCTCGGTGGAGGGCCTCTCCACCATCGATGGTGGAGTCACTGCCACATTAGTTAAAACAAATTCCTGAAGGGCTACAAATTTCTTTTCAAGTTCATTGTGCTTGACTTTCCATTCAGTCACAGCCTTCTGAAGATGTAATCTTTGAACGCAGAGGCGGCAAGTTTTACTCAGCTGGAAGAACTGAGCTGCAAAACGTCCGGGACAGACGTCACACTTAAGGTTCGAAGGCATTGTTAGAAATTTAAGCGAGTTAACAGTTTGGACAAATATTAAAAGCGCTTTCGAAATAACTTAAATTGTGACCATAAATTGAATTGTATAAAAATTGTGCATGGAAATTAGATACTGCTGTGTTAGATGCCTCCAACACTGGGAGTTCGCTCCCACAGGGTCTTGAAAACGCCTCAAAGACCAATCGCTTGTCCTGAGCCTCGGTCACGAGAGAGACTTTCACAACCCGGCGCTTTTCAGCTATTGTCCCCGAAGCTTTGTCCCATAGAACGGGGCCGGCGTAGTCACACAGAGCAGAGCTGGCAAGGGAGGAGAGGAACCAGCAATTCGTTCCCACTTTCCGAAACGTCTAACCCAACTCTGCGACCCTTTCGAGGCCTGGCCAGTGGCACCTGTCACCAGGTGTTCTCCACCAACTCTAGAGAGTATCAGACACCCTTCCTGAGAGACCAAAAAGCTGAAATATTCTTTGAGTATAAGAAAAACCCTCAGAAACTCCACCTAGAAGCCGGGAGGTACAACCTCAAATGGCCCACGGAAGACATCTCTTTCAGGAGAAAACAAGAACCAGCTGTTATGCAGAATAGGGATGGGAGTACCGTCGATAGAGGGGAGGGACGGAGAGCTCACACCGACAACTGGTTCCCAGGGAGGCTTTTTTTAGTGTAGAAGTCGCCACACTCCTCTACACCGCAGGCCCTAAATAATTAGGCACGGTCCAGCTGACTAGGACCCTGGAACTCCAGCCATTGTCTCATAAAGAGATCCTCTGCCTCCTGGGCCGCGGGGCACACGCAGGAACCGTCGGCATTACTGAAACGTTCACATGACTAAGTGAGTAAAGTTATCAGGGAGATCCGCTAAAGCTGCTCGTGGCATCGGTGCTCCACCTGTGTGTTATTGGCCTTTGTGCCTGTGTTGGGTGAGAACCCATTACCACGGGATACGGGCAATTGTGACATCCTGGTTGCCACAGTTTATCTCCTTGGTTTCCCCAGGTACCCAATTACCGACCAGTCCCAAAGGGGGTGAACAGCCAGTGGGTTTCACCTGACTGCGAGCAGGATTCAGACCCAGGCCCCAGATTCATAGTTAGAGATGCTAACCACTACACCGCGAGGCACAAGAAGTTCATGAGAAGCAGGTGATAATCTGAACATTTCTATCCTTTGAAATAAACGGACATAAATACATATAAATACATAAACAATGGCTTTATCAGTTTGTAATTACTGGTGTGATTATATGAAACAAATGTGCATCCTTTCAAACAAACAGATAAATGGGAACGAGCAACTTCTAATTATGGCAATGATTTATTATTGTTTTACGAGAGAGAGGAAGACTATTTGAAGAAAAGCCTGTGTGGGACAAAATCAAACGTCCATTGTTACACATACATTTAAACATACAAATACAAAATACACATAAAAATATGAAAACATAATTTGTAATAAGTGTCAGTTTTCACTAGGTCTCTCTCTCTCTCTCTCTCTCTCTCTCTCTCTCTCTCTCTCTCTCTCGTATAGTTTCCACAGGTACTACCACTACGCGTGTACAAATTCAAGCCTTTGTGTCGTAAGGCACGACTGTTGACTCTACCGTGTGTCATTATGAGTGTGTGTTGTGGGTGTGGTTGGTGTATTGTCCCTCCCTGTCAGACTCTCCCGGACGAGGGTGTGCAAACAGTATTTAAAGTCAACATACACAACATTAATCCAGAAGCTGACACTGTACCTCCCCTTACAGAGTTATGTGGTAACCCTGTGCTTCCCCTCCTTCAACTCCAAGCTAACACTGCCTGCACCAGCCCCTCATTCAACAAGTCAAGGGCCGTAGTGACTCCATGTTCTCAGACGCTTTCCAGATCCTGCAGACAAATGTTCTCAAGGCCCCAAAGGAGAGTTAATCAGGTTCTTAAGTGTGTTCTCTAACATTCGTGGTACAAGCCTTGTCAAACTATACCTAGGCTCGTAAAACTACCCATGGAAATACTGGCTTCAATCTCTACCACAGCCTTAACAAATGTAAGTGTGTTAGCCTCGAAATGTTTGAGAATATGGACCACGTGTATTAGGTAACCATCCAGGGATAAATTAAAACTATCACTAGGTTCATAAAACTACCCATGAAAATGCACCCAGCCTCTACACAGCCTTATCACATGGGTGTGAGCCTCGAAATGTTTGAGAATATGTTTCCACGTGTATTAGGTAACCATCCAGTGTCTAAAACTATCACTAGGTTCATAAAACTACCCATGAAAATACTAACCCAACCTACCTCCTTATCAAATGTGTGTGTGTGTGTGTGTGTGTGTAAGCCCCCCAAGGTTTGTGAGTGCAGACTGCTACACTTCTCCATGATGTATACACCTTCTAAATTTAACCGTATTAAGAAAACAAGACCTTCTTGCCTTTCCTTGAAATCTAAGCTGGAAAGATTCTGTACAGAGCTAACAACATGGGTCACAACCGTTTTGTTTGTTTTGATCGTTACCAATGGCGCCGATCACCGCTATAGTATTTCCACGTAAAACTGTCCGATAGGGTGAGTGGCGGCTGCGGGGTTAGCCTCGCCCGCACCTTTACACACTTTGCACTTCTCGCTTCGTCTGCAACCGCCACTAGGCCCGGTTTCGTGAGAAAATATTATAGCGACGATCGCCGCCATTAGTAACGATCAACACAAAGTACTGTAACGGCTAAGTGTAGCCTCTTATTTTTCCTCGGAAGATTGAAAACACTTAATATGGAGGTTCTAGTTCAATATACTACTACTACTACTACTACTGCTGCTGCTGTACTACTACTACTACTGCTACTACTACTACTACTACTGCTGCTGCTGCTGCTGCTGCTGGCCTACGAATACTGCTACTACTACTACTACTACTACTACAACAACTACCACTACTACTACTACTTCTACTAACTTAAACCAATTGACCCACAAATAAGGAAGGGAAGGAAGGGGCAGAATATTTTCTTTTGTTGTTGTCTCAACAATAAATAACATGTAAAGTAAACTGGCGTATTACTTTCATTCTCAGGTTCGTTACAGTTCTGATAGTATTATATTTTGTATATTCTTTTTTTAATCACCTTTAGCAGCGATGAATAACAACGCATGAAGATGGCCTATTATTTTCACTCTGTTCTGGTTCACGATAAATAAATTCAACTCATAAACCCATTGTTATTATTACAGTCAACCATAGTTCCCTCACTTAGTGCAATAGTTAATGTCACAGAAGACTGGCGTAACAGTTTTCACAAAGGTTCTGCAGTTCACGTAACTGCATAACTGCAGCGTCGAAATCATCCATTCTCACTATCATTATTCTTATTCTTGTTCTTATCCTTATTCCGATACTTATTATATTTAACTAGAAATTATGTACGTAAATGATTTAGTTCGTGTATTCAAATATTTGAGAGAGAGAGAGAGAGAGCAGAGAGGAGTGTTTGATTGTTATTGACAGCTGTGTTTCGTCTCTCTCTCTCTCTCTCTCATCCTCAGCGCGTCAGTGGCAGCAGTAATATGGTGTTTGGCGGAGGTCTAGTTCAGTTTCCGTCCGCCGCTCGCTCACACTCGCACGATGGAAGTCAGGAGAGGTGGGTCGACGGTGAAGGAACAAGTCAAACGGATTCACGCGTAACTATTATACCTGCTGACCAGGTACTGTATACATGTACCTCCCTTCCTTCTCCGCTCCCTCGCTCGCTCGCCCTGTCCCTCATGCCTCCTACAGCGGTGCCAGACTGTCCTACTAAGCCTCTTATGTTTGCCGATTTCAGAGCCGAAATCTGTCTCCTCCAAATAACTGACTTCATATAGTTATCGTTAAAATGGTTGATTATCAGTGTTTCTTGGCAATAGTTATGGTAATACGATGCTCTGAGGGACAATAATCTGGCAACCGTGCTCTTATAGTGAGCCAAGATTGAAGAGCTCGTTTTGGCGTTGCTCCCGCAGAGGTCCCTTCTGCAACACCGCCCCAACGCCTCTCTTTATCTCGTATGTTACCTAGAGCTAATACATGAGAGGAAAAGACGGGTGTTAGGCGTCTGTGGCAGAGCGGCGGGAGGAAAGGACCCGCGGGAGCGAACGCCAAATCTGGTTTCACTATAACGAGGCGGTTTCTGAGTTCATGTAGAGGCCGGAAGCGTCTCTAATACCAACCAGGCTCTTCATAGTAAATCAGTCTTTCTGGTGTCTAGGAAATTATACAAATACGTCTTTCCCTCTGCATCTGCTTTAATGTGTGTGTGTGTCACAAGTTCCAACCACCACTTGTGTCAACCTGCCTCCCTCCTTCCGCTCGCCTCGCGTCACCGTCTCAGCCTTTCCTCTCTGTCCTCTGTCGGCCTTTCCATTCTTGCTGTCAGTCCAGTACACGAATAAACTTGTTCAGTGAAAGAGTTGACAGTTTTGCAATTCTACTGCGGAAGCGGAGCGTAGTGATGCAGGTGCCAGACGTGTCATAACCGGTCACTGGCGATAAGAAAACGAAACAAAAGTATTATATCTGTGTGGGCGGTATAAAACTGAGTTCTTTCATTGTTTCGTAACTTTGGTATACTAAAACCATTGTACGAGATACAAACCGTCCTTTGGTTGGTAGGGTACAAAGGTTTCTCCCGCCATACCTCGGGTTCGCCGCGGGTTGCATACGCGCCGACCTGCCTTCCGTCAACTGATCAGTGAAGCTTCTTGCCGGTGATGGTGGTGGTGCCGTGAGGTGCAGTGTCTGGCTCAAGGGAAGTTGCCTGACACTACACGTGCGATAGATAATCAGTTATTTGGATATATTTTGAAACCTCTAGTTCCCTATACTCGCGGGTGCTTGACACTACACGTACGATAGATAATAATCAGTTATTTGGATATATTTATGAAGTTCATAGTTCAATTACACTTGGCGTGAAAAAAAGAGCAGCAGGAAAGATAAATGAAAACGCAAGTGTAACAGTGAAACAAACAAAAGACAGAAAGGAAATGCTGAAAAGACCATACTAGGCTACAGTGAAGAAAACGAAGGAACAGAAAATAGAAAAGCAAAACAGAGATTAGGCAAAGTGTACGGAGAAACAGAGCTCGGTGCGGCGTGAAGTAAGTGTGCAGAGTGAGGTATTAAGTGTACATAATAGAGCATCGAAGTGTGCAGTGAAGTATTAAGCGTGGAGAATGGAGCATCCAAAGTGTGCAGAGTGAAGTATTAAGTGTGCAGAGTGAAGTATTTAGTGTGCAGAATGGAGCATCTAAGTGTGCAGTGAAGTATTAAGCGTGGAGAATGGAGCATCTAGGTGTGCAGAGTGAAGTATTAAGTGTGCAGAATGGAGCATCTAAGTGTGCAGTGAAGTATTAAGTGTGCAGAGTGGAGCATCTAAGTGTGCAGTGAAGTATTAAGTGTGCAGAGTGGAGCATCTAAGTGTGCAGTGAAGTATTAAATGTGCAGAGTGGAGCATCTATGTGTGCAGAGTGAAGTATTAAGCGTGGAGAATGGAGCATATGGGTGTGCAGGTGAAGTATTTAGTTTTGAGATTGGCGCATCGAAGTGTGCAGTGAAGTATTAAGCGTGCAGAGTGGAGCATCTAAGTGTGCAGTGAAGTATTAAGCGTGCAGAGTGGAGCATCTAAGCGTACAGAGTGAAGTATTAAGTGTGCAGAGTGGAGCATCAAAGTGTGCAGTGAAGTATTAAGCGTGCAGAGTGGAGCATCTAAGTGTGCAGTGAAGTATTAAGCGTGGAGAATGGAGCATCAAAGCGAGCAGTGAAGTATTAAGCGTGCAGAATGGAGCATCTAAGTGTGCAGTGAAGTATTAAGTGTGCAGAGTGGAGCATCTAAGTGTGCAGTGAAGTATTAAGTGTGCAGAGTGGAGCATCCAAAGTGTGCAGTGAAAGTAAGATTGCGAGTGGAGCCTCTAAGTGTGCAGTGAAGTATTAAGCCTGTAGAATGGAGCATCTAGGTGTGCAGAGTGAAGTATTAAGTGTGCAGAGTGGAGCATCTAAGTGTGCAGTGAAGTATTAAGTGTGCAGAGTGGAGCATCAAAGTGTGCAGTGAAGTATTAAGTGTGCGGAGTGGAGCATCAAAGTGTGCAGTGAAGTATTAAGCCTGTAGAATGGAGCATCTAGGTGTGCAGAGTGAAGTATTAAGTGTGCAGAGTGGAGCATCTAAGTGTGCAGTGAAGTATTAAGCGTGGAGAATGGAGCATCAAAGCGAGCAGTGAAGTATTAAGCGTGCAGAATGGAGCATCTAAGTGTGGTGACATTAAGCGTGGAGAATGGAGCATCTAGGTGTGCAGAGTGAAGGTTAAGTGTGCAGGTGGAGCATCAAAGTGTGCAGTGAAGTATTAAGTGTGCGGAGTGGAGCATCTAAGTGTGCAGTGAAGTATTAAGTGTGCAGAGTGGAGCATCTAAGTGTGCAGTGATGTATTAAGCGTGCAGAGTGGAGCATCTAAGTGTGCAGTGAAGTATTAAGCCTGTAGAATGGAGAATCTAGGTGTGCAGAGTGAAGTATTAAGTGTGCAGAGTGGAGCATCTAGGTGTGCAGAGTGAAGTATTAAGTGTGCAGAGTGGAGCATCTAAGTGTGCAGAGTGAGCAAGTAGTATTAAGTGTGCAGAGTGGAGCATCTAAGTGTGCAGGTGAAGTATTAAGCGTGCAGAGTGGAGCATCTAAGTGTGCAGTGAAGTATTAAGTGTGCAGAGTGGAGCATCTAAGTGTGCAGTGATGTATTAAGTGTGGAGGTGGAGCATCTAAGTGTGCAGTGAAGTATTAGCGTGTGCAGAGTGGAGCATCTAAGTGTGCAGTGAAGTATTAAGTGTGAGTGGAGCATCTAAGTGTGCAGTGAAGTATTAAGTGTGGAGGTGGAGCATATAAGTGTTGAGTGAAGTATTAAGTGTGCAGAGTGGAGCATCTAAGTGTGCAGTGAAGTATTAAGTGTGGAGGTGGAGCATTTAAGTGTGCAGTGAAGTATTAAGTGTGGAAGTGGAGCATCTAAGTGGCAGAGTAAGTGTGCAGTGCAGTATTAAGAGTGGAGCATCTAAGTGTGCAGGTATTAATCTAAGTGTGCACGAAGCAGTGCGTGTCATCCGAACAAAAAAACGAGTCACGGCCACGTCCCCTCCACCGCCCGTAAATAGACGCCGTGCATCACAACAAACCCGTAACCGTGATCCCGCATTTCCTATTACCAAGCCTCTAGATAACTTAAAAATCCTAGTTTCAATGCGCGTAGCCTAAGAAACAAATTTGATGAACTGAGATGTCTTGCTCTAACAGAAAATTTTGACATAATTGCTATAACCGAAACATTTATCGACACCACAAATATTGATTTAGTTCCGAATACAACCTAGATGGCTACAGACTCTTCAACAAAGATCGTGTAAACCGTAGAGGCGGTGGCGTCGCCCTTTTTGTCAAAAGCTATTTGCAACCCACTGACAAAACACCGGGAAACAGTAACGTTGAACATT
The DNA here is from genome assembly GCF_024679095.1 of Eriocheir sinensis. NCBI lineage: Eukaryota > Metazoa > Arthropoda > Malacostraca > Decapoda > Varunidae > Eriocheir > Eriocheir sinensis. The sequence continues at coordinate 5,169,602 of NC_066511.1, read as the reverse complement.
TGTGCGTGCAGTAAACATTGCAAAAGTCAACTTAAATATATCTGTCACCTACAGACCTCCCGGGCAATCCTCGATGACGACCTTGAAATGTACAGCGTCTTAAGGCAGTCACTTAATAACAGCGACTCACTGATATTAGAGACTTTGCCTCCCCATATCGACT
>NC_066511.1:5159439-5164439 GCF_024679095.1 Eriocheir sinensis | reverse complement strand
GAGGAGGGTATCAGACACCTCCTCCCGAAACTGACCTATCTTTCGGCCACCTCTTTGGATTCTTTTTAGAGCAGCGAGTAGCGGGCTTTTTTATTAATGTTTACTTTTTTGTGCCCTTGAGCTGTCTCCTTTGCTGTAAAAAAAAAAAAAAAGTGGAGTGCCACAGGGTCAGCGCTGGGACCCATACTTTTCATCATATATATCAACGACTCAGAACTAGGATTAAACTAATCTTTCAAAATTTGCCGACGACACAAAGGTGGGTGGAGGCCCTCACAACGGCAGACTGCGAAATTATCCAGAGAGACCTTGACCAGATCACTCGTTGGTCAGAAAAATGGCAGATGTCCTTCAACACTACCAAATGTAAAGTAATGCATATCGGATCCAGAAACAGCAACCACATATACCACATGGGTGGCGAACCACTACATGTTGTGCAAGAGGAAAGAGACCTCGGGGTCACCATCAGCAGTGACTTGAAACAAACAAAACACTGCAAGTCCGCCTGTAAGAAAGCCAATACAATGCTTACAATACAATATCGAGGAACTTCGAATACAAGACGCCGGGAGTTATGTTATCCTTGTATAATTCGCTGGTAAGGCCCCACCTGGAATACGCCGTGCAATTCTGGTCTCCTAATTACAGGAAAGACATTGAATTACTTGAGAGAGTACCCCGCCGCGCCACGAAGATGATACCATCACTGAGGATGAAACCCTATGAAGAACGACTCGAGCGACTCAACCTCTTCACGTTGGAAAAGAGACGACTGCGGGGAGACATGATACAAGTCTTTAAGTACCTGAACAAGCTCAACAACGTTGATCACTCCAAACTCTTCACGCTACAAATTAACCTGAGAACAAGAAACAACGGAAAAACAATTCAAGCAAAGCGATGCAATACCGACATCGGCAGGAGTTATTTCTCAAATAGAGTTGTTCGCCACTGGAACAGCCTGCCTTCAGAAGTGGTTAGCGCAGAGACCATCAACTCCTTCAAGAAACGCATTGATCGCCACTTTGCTGCATCGGGAGTGAACTGAACGTTCCCAAGAGTAGGTACGCGCTTTAATCCTTCCCTGCAAGCCACTCCTATGGCAAACGGATTGATTAAATCACTGAACGCAGGCAGCCTAGTAATGAGCCAACAGGGTTTCTGCTGCCTGCTAGTCCATGTTTCCATGTTTCCATGTTTCCTCCTCTTACTTGTTGTACGACACCTCTGGCACCTCCATTTTCTTCTCTTCTTTCCGCTTCTCCCTGTTTTGCTTTGCTCCCCATTTTTCTTTCACTTTACCTCCTCTCTCCTCCTCCTCCTCCTCCTCGTCCTCATCATCATCATCATCATCATCATCATCATCATCATCATCATCATCACATACTTTTTCCAGTTTTTCTTCTTTCTTTTTCCGCTAGTTTTCTTTTCTCTACCTTATTTTCCTCCTTCCCTTCATCTTCCTCCTCCTCTTCTTCTTCTTGAGCCTCTTTATCTTCTTCATTTTACTTTATTTTATTTTATTATACTTTTTTACTTTTGCTTTCGCTTTTTCTTCTTCTTTCTTGTTTTCCTCCTCCTCCTCCTCCTCCTTCTCTTCCTTCTCCTTATTTACTAACCACACTTTTAGGTCTTCTCTTCTTCCTCGACCTCACTCCCTTGGCATTGCTCCTCCTCCTCCTCCTCTTCCTCCTGCTCTTGGCTTTCGCATTCCCTCGAGCGTCCCAAGGGTAAATCTTCTTAGAGAGAGAGAGAGAGAGAGAGAGAGAGAGAGAGAGAGAGAGAGAGAGAGAGAGAGAGAGAGAGAGAGAGAGAGAGAGAGAGAGAGAGAGAGAGAGAGAGAGAGAGAGAGAGAGAGAGAGAGAGAGAGAGAGAGAGAGAGAGAGAGAGAGAGAGAGAGAGAGAGAGAGAGAGAGAGAGAGAGAGAGAGAGAGAGAGAGAGAGAGAGAGAGAGAGAGAGAGAGAGAGAGAGAGAGAGAGAGAGAGAGAGAGAGAGAGAGAGAGAGAGAGAGAGAGAGAGAGAGAGAGAGAGAGAGAGAGAGAGAGAGAGAGAGAGAGAGAGAGAGAGAGAGAGAGAGAGAGAGAGAGAGAGAGAGAGAGAGAGAGAGAGAGAGAGAGAGAGAGAGAGAGAGAGAGAGAGAGAGAGAGAGAGAGAGAGAGAGAGAGAGAGAGAGAGAGAGAGAGAGAGAGAGAGAGAGAGAGAGAGAGAGAGAGAGAGAGAGAGAGAGAGAGAGAGAGAGACCCTTGTTATGTTGTGAAGCATACACACACACACACACACACACACACACACACACACAGGAGTCCCCTTTCCACGCAGCTCTCCCAGGTCTCGTTTTCTTTGACACCTTATTCTGGCGTCGTTTGCATAATGGTGATACTAATTACTGTTTAGGGCTTCTTATCTGCGTGTGTGTGTGTGTGTGTGAGTGTGTTATTCTTCTAATTGTTTCTTTTTTTTACTTTTTGGATATTGTCTAGCACGCCTTATCCTTCTTTCTTTTGTTCATATTTGTATCATCATTATTATCTCTATAACAAACTCTGAACGGAAATGAATTGTTGTTATCATTATTACTTTTCTTGACTATTGCTCCGCGGTTTACAGTCATCGCCGAGATGACCCACACGCTGTCCTGACGACCACCTCGACACTCTCTAAAGAGGATCAAGTGAACCTCTGGGGAGCAGCATGAACCAGGCAAGATAGCGCCACTATTAAACACTTGCCTGGGGCCAACAAGCAGGCCCCATCAAGAAAGCCTACCGGCGCTTTAGGCCGAAAGTAAAATAAAAAGTGATAATAGTTCTTGGGGTGGTGATGGTGGCGGTGGTTTTATTATCATTTCTACCATTATTACTTTTATCATTATTTTGTTTAATTACTGTTGTTATCATCGGTTACAGAGGCAAAATAACACTTGCTCCAGCACAGACAACAACACCTGATGTGCACAAGGGAGAACATCCTAATGTTTCCCCCTTCCCTGAATTACTGCTCCGCATTCTTTGTCTGTTTTCCTTCCTTCTCTTCCTTTATCTCCCCTCCCTTCCCTCCCTTCCCTCCCTTCCCCTCTCTTCCCCTCCCCTTCCATCCGCCGCCGTCCCCGGAGTGGCGCGGAGACAAAATGTAAAGTTAAAAATAAAAGAGAATTGACGTTATAAAGTGTGCTCGAAAAATGCCAAGAAATTTGCTTTATTCCGGAGAGAGAGAGAGAGAGAGAGAGAGAGAGAGAGAGAGAGAGAGAGAGAGAGAGAGAGAGAGAGAGAGAGAGAGAGAGAGAGAGAGAGAGAGAGAGAGAGAGAGAGAGAGAGAGAGAGAGAGAGAGAGAGAGAGAGAGAGAGAGAGAGAGAGAGAGAGACGAAATTAAAAGAACAATTGGGAAACGTGAAAAGAGAAGCGAAACAGAAGAGGAAGAGAAGAGAAAGAATTAGAGAGAAGATAAGACAAAGCAAGAATCTGAGGGAAATGCCGATAAACGAAACCGGATAAAAGGAAATAAGAGGAAAGGAACAAAAGGATAAAAAGGAGAATACAGGAGCCGATAGGAAAGAAAAAATGATGAACACAACGAAACGAATATAGAAAAAAATAAATATATGAAAAAACACAACAATATGAAGAACGCGATAGAGAAAAACGAAAAAAAAATCTTGTACGTCAGTTAACAAAGGTATGGGAAGAAAAATAAGAGGAAAAAACAAAGAAGAAAAAATAAGAAAGGACGGAAGGAAAGGAAAACGAGTGACAGAGACAGACAGACAGACGGACGGGTAGTGACACAGACAGACAGACGGACGGGTAGTGACACAGACAGACAGACGGACGGAGAGTGACACAGACAGACAGACGGACGGGTAGTGACACAGACAGACAGACGGACGGGTAGTGACACAGACAGACAGACGGACGGGTAGTGACACAGACAGACAGACGGACGGGTAGTGACACAGACAGACAGACGGACGGGTAGTGACACAGACAGACAGACGGACGGATAACTGGGGATATGGGAAGAAGAGACAAAACGGGGAATAAAAAGAATACACAAACAAAACGAGGGAGGCGGAAACGAAGATAAAAGAAACCGAGAAAGAAAAATGCAAACAAAAAAACGCAAATTGAAAGGAAGGAGAAGGGAAAAAGAAAGACGGTGAAACAGAAGGAGGAGGAAGAAAATGAAGAAAAAGGAGAAAAGAAAAATAATAAGAAAAAAGAAAAAAATAGGAAATTCAAAAGAAAAAAAGGAGAAAAGTGTGAATAGAAAAAAATAGATAATAGAAAAGTGAAAAGAGACACATGGTAAAAGAAAACCGGTCAGAATGAGACAAGAGAACACACACACACACACACACACACACACACACACACACACACACACACGACAAGGGGATAAATAAATACGTGGTAATGGAGACAATAAAACAAAATCAATAACGATAAAGAAGAAATATATAACAAACCAGGAGGTCAAGATGAGGGAATGAAGCAAGGAGATAACACGTGATGATAACTAAGGAAGCAATGGACAACGGAAGAATGTGTGATTAAGGTCATAAATAAATATAAAAACAGTAATAAGGGAGATAAGACGAGAGAGAGAGAGAGAGAGAGAGAGAGAGAGAGAGAGAGAGAGAGAGAGAGAGAGAGAGAGAGAGAGAGAGAGAGAGAGAGAGAGAGAGAGAGAGAGAGAGAGAGAGAGAGAGAGAGAGAGAGAGGAGGGGGAGGAGGCGGTGGAAGAAGAAGCAGATGAAGAAGAACAAGAATAAGAATAAGATACAAGATGATGATGATGATGATGATGATAATGAATAAAAAACGAAATAGAGGAAAATAAATAAATAAAAGTGGATGAGGGTAAAAAAAAATTAAGAAAACGAAAATAACGAAAAGAGTGTTACAAAATATCGCAAATTAAGCTTCCTGTGCCAAACAATGTACACACTATTATAGCCTAACGTAGGACCCGTATTTCTAAACATTCGGGGCTGACACA
>NC_066511.1:5129439-5149439 GCF_024679095.1 Eriocheir sinensis | reverse complement strand
CATACTCGCCCTGCCAATCTCCTGTAGTAAAGGACTTTTATTAAAAAACACTCAGCATCATCAGAGAAAGAAAGCTGACGCTTAAAAGGTTAAAAAAAAAAAAGAGTCCCGGAAAGTGAAAAAAGTTTAAATGAAAAAATAAACATCTGATTCTCACAATCCAGTTCAAGCAGTGAGAGTTTTTTCCGCCGCGCAATTTACCTTTTATCCATTCTCCTCCCTTTCCCTCACTCCCTCACCCTTTCCTCTCCTCTCCTCCTCTCTCCTCTCCTCCTCTCTCTCTCTCCCTCTCTCCCTCTCTCTCTCTCTCTGACGGTAATCACGGCCGCCACAGTTGCTACTCACCTCCTCCCCTCCGCCGGAAGCCTGCAAAGAAGATATTATACATAAGTCCGAACACTAAAACATGTTGGAGAAAATATGGGAACGCATGAATTATTGAATGTGAATGAATGAAAGAAACAATGAACAAAAAAAATGTTTAGGGAGATGAATAAATGAATGAATGATTAAATAAATGAATGAATAAATGATATTGAAGATATTAGATGATTAACAAATAATTGAATGAATTAATGAACTAAAAATAACCAATAAACAAATAAAATACAAAAATAAATGTAAGAGTGGAAAAAAAAGAATAAACGATGTCTTAATGAATGATAAAAACTAAAAGTGAAAAAAATAGATAGATAGATAGATAAACAGTCAGAGAACTATGTAATTAAATAGTGTTGTGCTGGAAGCTTCCCCCGGCGAACATAGGCCTCTAGAAGGCTCCGGGAGGAACGAGCAGGGGGAATTAATATGAGCTGTCCATTTCAGTGGGCGCGGCCAGACGCCAGGCGGGAAGTGTTGCCAACTCGCATATGTTTTTGCTACATGTTCTTGTATGATCTAAAATATACTGTAACATTCTAGACTGTATTGTTCTGGATATATATAGGAGAAGAGGGCGAGAGAGGGCAAGTCCCAGTCATAGTAAGCTAGTGGTAAGTGAAGAGTCAGAGTGAAGTGTACTACTAAGGAAGAATATTAAACTTCAGAAGCTGTGCAAAGTGTTTACATATCTCCCTCCCACGGAGTCTCCTGACGGCGACACGGAACCCAAGTAATACGTCCGGCATAACAATAGCATTCATATCGAAGGAAGAAAATTATTGTTACTATTATTACTATTATTATTATTATCATTTTTATAACTTGAAGCAGCAGCAGAAGTAGTTGTAGTAGTGTATTATTACCGTAAGAGTTCTTGCAAAGACGCAAATAGAAAAAAAAAAGGTATATCGACGTAGAATTAGATTAAACAACAGATGAATGCAAAATAAAACTTACACATAAACGGACATGAAAAACAGTAAAGACGATTATAACATTCAACGCAAAACATTACAATAACATTGTCTCACACAAAATCTAATTATAACAAGTCTGGTCACTTTCCGCGAAAGTTTCGTCTGGCTCGCGCATGACGTCACGCTGCCCACAGAGGCGGGGGCCGTTGGGTAGAACCGAGTCAGTCTGCAACGAGGCAGGGTCTGGTGTACAGCGTTGACGTGGACCAGGATGCCTAATAAATGTGCTGCAGGTGGCTGCACATCCAATTATAAACACAAACGTGGAATTGTTTTTCACAGTTAAATAAGAATGGTGTACTTGGTGTTAATAAAGAAATATTAGAATGACTGAAAAGGTAGTATGCTTGTACTGTGGACACCTCAATGAATGGGATTAGCGGGCCGTGTCGACTCCACCAACTCTACCTCCATGCCTCGGACCCACCGAGGCATTATGACGTCGCCTCTTTGCCACGCCTCTCCTGCGCGTGAACATACTTGGTATGATTATTCTTTTGTCCAACAGGTTCCAATAAAAGACGAGTTATTTGTCATTATTTTTTCATTTTCTTCCAGGTCACAAACTTTCTCAATTAACTATTCCAAGACTTTCTGTAATGTGTCGCTTTCCTGTCTCTCTCTCTCTTTCTTCTTCTCTCTCTCTCTCTCTCATAGCAAGAGGTACAGATGCTTAAAAGGAAAAAAAGTTCAAGAAGCTAATGACCTTCCTCCTTGAGAGAGAGAGAGAGAGAGAGAGAGAGAGAGAGAGAGAGAGAGAGAGAGAGAGAGAGAGAGAGAGAGAGAGAGAGAGAGAGAGAGAGAGAGAGAGAGAGAGAGAGAGAGAGAGAGAGAGAGAGAGAGAGAGAGAGAGAGAGAGAGAGAGAGAGAGAGAGAGAGAGAGAGAGAGAGAGAGAGAGAGAGAGAGAGAGAGAGAGAGAGAGAGAGAGAGAGAGAGAGGCAGCAAAATGTGATGGAAAATTATATAAATGAAACCCCTAATTTGCTAATGAAGAAAAACAAGAGACCGAGAAGACAGTTGAAAAGAAAAAAAAGAAAGTAGCGAGGAATTAAGAGGCAGAAGGTTTAGAGGAGGAGGAGGAGGAGGAGGAGGGGAAGCAGAAGAGGAGGAAGGATAAAAACCTGAGCTCAATAAATTACTCTCCGTCAGTGTCGAGGTCAAGGTGAAGGAAAGAAAAAAACATGTGTGTGTGTGTGTGTGTGTGTGTGTGTGTGTGTGTGTGTGTGTGTGTGTGTGTGTGTGTGTGTGTGTGTGTGTGTGTGTGTGTGTGTGTGTGTCGTGAAAATAAACATGGGTGGAGGTATTTTTTATGTAGAAGTAGTAGTAGTAATAGTAGTAGTAGTAGTAGTAGTAGTGGTACATTAACATCATACCGACTACTTCTTCCATCCATCCACCTTCACAAATGTTTTATTTAATCATCTTTCTTCTCGTTATTACTTATTCATTACAGCGAGTCTTCTGTCCTTTCCTCCACTTCCAAGATTACCACGACCATTATTGCACATCCACCAGCATAATCCACTCATCTCTCCACCTCGTTAGACATGCATCGCTCCACCTCCTCTTTAAACCACTACAAATCCACTACCAGAGCCGTTTGTCCTCTCCCTGACTTCTTTCCACCACCCAACGCACCGCCTCCACCTTCACCGCCACCACCACCACTCTCAACCCTCTCTTCATCGGCCTTTTTCCTCTCTCCTCATGCGACATCCCCGCTATAATATTCGTCTTTTCCTTTACTACTTCCTTCCACTCAGTCACCACCACCGCCACCGCCATTACTGTCTCGTTTTCCGTTTTCTCTCCACTAATATCGCCACCACTAACACCACTGCCAACTCCTCCCCTCTCTCCTCTCCACTTCTCTTCACCATCACCAATACCACCACCATCTCTATATTATCTTTTTTTTCCCTTCCTTTACATTTCTTTCCCTCCCACCATCACCACGACCCTTTTCCTCTACCTTATATACTTCCCTTACTTCTTCCCCATCACCACTTCCCCCAACCGTCCCTCCCTTCCTCCAACTCTCCCTCTCCCTCTCCCTCTCCCTCTTCCACTACCTCGCCTTTTTCTCGAGGCACCTTCATGAACTCCTCCTCACCTGTCCTCACTTATTCACGGGACAATCACGGAAACGCTAATATGGAACACCTGAGGACCTACCGGTCTACCTGACCTGGATAGAAATAGAAATTTACGAGAGAGAGGGTTCACTGAATCTATTTATCGCCTTTTAATGCACGCGAAACTATTGTGTGTGTATCAGCTGCTAAGATTTTCCCCTTGATGTTTATTTAATATACTTTTGTTGGTCTATATTCTGATTTTTTTATTTTTTTATTTGGGTATATTTTCCAATACTGCATAATCTATTACCTATATTTCACCAAAACTTTTCTGATGCACATGTGTGTTCCAATCGCTGACAGTTTTCGTCCTTATCAACATTGCTTTTCTTTATCTACAGTTGGGTGTCTGTATTATTAATTTCGTTACATTTTCAGGTATCATAATACTTCTGACGTTGGTCGATCTCCTCGTCACCTTTCATGCAAACTTTATTACTGTTTGTGCCAAACGTGAATATATTCATCCGCGCGTGTAAAGCAATTGTATTCTTTTCTATCTATAGTTGGAGTATCGTTATTGTTTTAATACGTTTTTAACCAACAATTCTGCCGCTGAATAATCTCTTCATCCTCTTTGATGCAAACTTTACCGCTATTGTGCCAACCGCGAATATGCTCCCCACGCGTCTGTTAGTCGTAATTTCGTTGATCTGTGTTTAGCGTCCCGTGCCTTAAGCTGAAGTACATTTTTCACTCCATAATTCTGGCGCTGCTGATCTGCGTGTCGCCTTCCACGCAAACACCGTGACGGATGTGTGTGCGGACCGCAGATACACTTTCATCCCTGGAGGTTATTTATTATGACTGTTTACTTATGATCTGTGAACCATTTCTTTTCGCGTGTCGCTACATTTTCCAAGTAATTAATTTATCTATTGCTTAAGCTTTTCGCTGTCTTTCATGGAAACGAAATTAGTGTTCAAAATCCAACTACAATTCTTTCCCTCGTGTTAATTAACTTAGTAAATATCCAACTATCATGTTTTATTTTCGTGTACAAGTATATCTTCACGTAACCTCGTTTCTGCATCACATAATCTACTCATCTTTTCTCCAAACGTAATTTCATGTGTGTACAGAATAATTATCATATATTTCTCTCCGACTGTATTAATTATGTAACTTCATTTTTTGTCCTGGTAATATTTCGGATTCGGTTAATCTATTTTTTCCTTTGTGTTGCAAAGGTAACACCGCGTGTGTCCAGTGCAGCTGTTATCTGTTCCTGGTCTGCATTATTGCTGCAGGTGTTTGTCAGTGTTCGTAGAGTGGATTGCGATTGCGAGACATTTTTCCAGCAACACAACTTCTGCATTTGATTAATCTGTTCGTTGTCCCTTATGCAAACGTGTCAACCGATATCATTATTACTATTATTACTATTATTATTATTATTATTGTTATTGTTATTATTATTATTATTATTATTATTATTATTATTAGTAGTAGTAGTAGTAGTAGTAGTAGTAGTAGTAGTAGTAGTAGTAGTAGTAGTAGTAGTAGTAGTATCATTATCATTATCATTATTATTATTATTATTATTATTATTATTATTATTATTATTATTATTATTATTATTATTGTTAGTAGTAGTAGTAGTAGTAGTAGTAGTAGTTGTTTCATCATCATCATCATCATCATCATCATCATCATCATCATCATCATTATTATTATTATTATTATTATTATCATTATCATTATTATTATTATTATTTTTATTATTATTATTATTATTATTATTATTATTATTATTATTATTATTATTATTATTATTATTATTATTATTATTATTATTATTATTATTATTATTATTATTATTATTATTATTATTAACGGTCATTTTTATTATTGATATTATTATTTTTATTATCATTATTACTATTATCATTATGGTTACTACTGTTACTACCTTCACCACCACTACTACTACTACTACTAAACTACTGCTACTACTACTGCTAATAGTAATAATAATAATAATAATAATAATAATAATAATAATAATAATAATAATAATAATAATAATAGTAATAATAATAATAATTCCATTACTATTATCATTATTACCATCATTTTACTACTACCACTGTCATTTTTGGTATCCCTTTAATCGTTATTATTATTACTATTATTATTTTAATGCGTGTATTACCTCCACATGTCTATCTTATATTATTTGTGCATTTCATTCTCCGTTCCAGTCATGAGCGACGCGGCCCCGCGCTGCTTAACCAATTCGTCTTTCATGCAAACGCAATTCATGTGTTTCAACTCCAATTACGATTTTCCGTTGCGTGCAGTAATCCGGTAAATGTCGATCTGCATTTTGTCTTTCTATATTCTGGGCATCGCTGAAAATCTAACAACAGCATAACACACGTCATTGATTGATCCATTACACCTTTCCACCCACTCCTTTCCTCTTTCACCGTTCCATCCTCGTGCCGTCATCTGTACCCACTGACTCCTCCTCCCCGACCTCTCTTTACTCTTCTTCGTTTTCCTTTCCCTCCTCCTCCTCCTCCGGCTATTCCGTCTCTTCTTCCTATACATCATTGTCCCCATTTCTATTCCTCCTCTCCCTATTTACCTCCCATTCCCTCCCCTGTTCCTATACCTTACTGTCCTCCTCCGGTTCCTCCCGCTTGTCTCCTTCATTTCTCTATTGCTTTCAACCCATCCTTTTCCTACTTTATTGTCTCTTTCTCACACCTCCTTTCCTCTCACTCTTCCTCTTCCTCTTCCTTTACTTTCCTGCTCCCTCTTTCCTCTTTCCACTTTACCTAGATATTCGTCCATGCCTCCTTTCTCTCTCTTCCTCCTACCAACGGCACCCACTGAGTCCAGGTGACATTCGACTATTAATTAAAGAAAGGTGCACCAGCTGTTCCACCTGCACTAATAACCTGCAGATCAACTATCATTAACGCTAAATTAACTCATCCTTTACACCTTTACCTTTACGCTGCCCCCCCCTCCCCCCCCCTCATATCTGTATCCATTAGCTCCAGGTGATGTTAGTTTATTTAAGGTGAGGCGGCCCTTCACCTGTCCAAGCACCTGAACCTGCCCGCCACGTAACACCTGCTCATTAGGAGTCACGGATGGCCCAGGTGCTGAAAGATCTAATGATGATGAAGACGTGATTGGGATTTTGATGTCTTGCTACGTCGGTTTCTCTCTGTCTCTATCTCTCTAGCTCTGTCTATCTATCTCTTTTCTATGCTTTACCATCCCTATTCCTTTATTTTCCAGTGCGGTAGTGCGGTAGTGCAGTAGTAACGCATCACAAAAAAGTACCGCACTACCGCAAATTATCTGAAAATACCGCACTACCACGGACCGCACTAAAAAATCCTGCGGTACTTTTTAGTGGTACTTTGAAAACTATCGAAGACGATATTTGTCATTTGATTTATTATTGCTATTATTTTGGGAAAATCTATTGTAAATTAAGGCAATTGGACTATTTTAAGCATATTTCCTTTGTTTGGATAGCCAGGATAGGCACTGACGTATCTTTTGTTTTGGCTACCGCTACCGCAGTACCGCACACCGCGTACCGCACTGGGAAAGAAAACAAAATGGCACCGTACTACCGCAACCGCACTACTCCGGAAAAAGTACCGCACTACCGCAACCGCACTACTGATATTTCAGTACCGCGCCCACCTCTGCTATTATCCTCTCCCTCCTCTTCCTCCTATCTCTTCTGTTTCTTTTCCCCGTTTCCTTTCTTCTGTTTCTACTCATCGTCTTTCGTCCTCCTCCGTTTCAATTTCTTCGCCCTTTATTTCCTCCTCCTCTTTCTCCACGCTATGTTCCTCATATCTCTCCTCCTCATGATTTCCTCTCCTCCTGTGGTTGGGGGGTGAGAATTCCACCACCGTATTCCCTGCGTGTCGTAAAAGGCGACTAAAAGGGACTTCTTTCTTTCTATCTGGACTATTACCTTTTTTTTTTCCTTCCTATGGGTAGTCTATCCAAGGGTTGTCACCCTCCCCTACACTTTGAGGACACATCCCCTCCTTTCCTTCCTTTCTACAGGTATTCTACCCAGCTCAGTCTTCCTCCGATTTTTCTCTCACTATCCCGGGAGGTTCTAGTCACTTTGGAGTCTTCGCGGCGGTGTTTTTTTCCCCTACGGAAGTCCTTGGAGCACACCTGGTGACAGGTGCCTTGGGCCAGGGCCCGCAAGGCTCGAGCTTGAAGGGGGACACATGTTGTGATGCTCTTGGGTGGCTGACTCCTTTCTCTCTACCCAGTGTGGGTGATGGTAACCACGCCGGCCCCAGTTTTTTTGGGACACAGCTCAAGGACAAATTCGACCGGGTTGACAAGGTTGCCAGCTTCAAATCCGAAGGCTCATCACTCAAATGGCCATTTTCTGTTTTTTTCTGGCCCTGCGGAGGTCTCCATACCTTTATTTTCCTGGGGCACTGGGAAACCGCAGTATCTCTTTTCTATGCATTTAACTTTTTTAAAATTGTGTTATGGTGACACCCTTAAATTTACCGTAGCTGCGCTCTAATTGCTTTCATTATCAGTTAAGAAATTGCTAATTCAAAATGCCGTCCAACCTGAGAGATTGCGAAGTGTATTGCGAGAAGTTCGCTCCTAAGTATTTTAGTAACTCCTCTGGTTGTCGCTTTTGTGTTAGCGACAATAAGTACGACGATTTGAAAATGAAATATGACATCCTGGAAAAACAACACGAATCCTTAAAGGAGTTTGTTGCGGCCAACATAGTTGTGCCGCAGGCTAGCGACACTGCCCCTTCTTTGCCCAACCCGACCGTACCGACCTATGCCCAAGTTACGAGAACTCCGAGTACCGAAGCACCTGATGACGGTTTCATTCCTTAAGGAATGGAGGCTGGTCCTCTACACCAAGAAAAATGTTGAAATTCACGACCTTCAATCGATTTGGTATTTTAAAGGAGAAAGTTGATGAGGAACACGAAACCAGATTGATTGGAGACTCAATGATCAGAGGTCAGTTAACAGAATTTTGCGGTCGTGCTTCATATGAGAAACGTCAGCGCATGTGTTTCCCTGGTATAGGTGTAGATGGCATCACTGCGGCGCGCGACGATGTTATCAAAGTAGAAAGAATAAATAATATAGACACCGTTTTCTTAGAAATTAAAAATCGTTCAAGTAAATTAGTTATTGGCATTGTTTACAGACCTCCAAACCAAGCAATGCAAATAGACAGAAATCTGTTCGAACAAATTTCTAACATATGCAATCAATTTGAAGCTGTAATTATGGGAAACTTTAACTTACCAGTAAAGAGTTGGGGAGACACGTTAACTATACACTGAGGTCACGATCTATACAGTAACTTATTAGAAAGTGCGCTTTATCAGCATGTGCATAAACCAACTCGCGAAAATAACATCCTCGATCTTGTTCTCACAACTAAAGAAAGCCTAGTTAATGATCTCAATGTTGGCACAGAATTCAGCGACAGCAATCATCGAATGATTTCGTTTAAGATAAAAATCAAAGAGGACATGAAAACGAGTGAAGAAAGAATACCTGATTACCGACGTGCGGATTTTGACAAACTAAGAAATTTACTAGCGAATGCAGACTGGAGCGAAATTTCTGCAGTCTCAGATAAAAATAAAGCTTGGGAAACATTCACAGAAGCCTTAGGTAGAGCCGTGAGTTTATGCGTACCATTCCGTAAAAGACGACCAGCAGCCAACTGGAGGCCTAAGTGGTGGAACAATAAACTCAAACGCCAAATTGAGAATAAGAATCGAGCGCGTCGCAAATACTTGATCACAAATAATGAAACAGACAAAATTGAATTCCAAAGATTACGCCGAGAAACAAAACGAATCATACGCCTCAGTAAAAGAAACCTAGAGCTTCATATTGCAAGCGCCAGCAAAACAAATCCTGAAGAATTTTTTGCCTACGTAAGAAATAAAAAAGTTCTCACCCCCAGTATTGGCCCAATAGCAACTGTAAATGGCGAATCCACGAATGATGATAAAGAAATCGCTAACATATTGAATGATTTTTTGCCTCCGTTTTTACAGAAGAAATCTTATCCGAAAGGCAACCGGAAGCCCCTAGATATATTGATGACACATCCTTGAGTAGTATTAGCGACATTGTAGAAAGTGATATAGTACAAATTATCGATAATATTAAAATAAACAAAAAGCCCGGACCAGATAAAATATCCCGCGTATTCTTAAAGAGGCAAAACATCAGATCAGCAAGCCCCTCTTGAGCATATTCTCAAAGTCACTAAATACAGGAAAAGTACCACTAGAATGGAAACTCGTTAACGTAACTCCTGTCTTTAAAAAAGGCGACAATCGCAACCAGGTAATTATCGACCGATCAGTCTAACGTCAATCGTGTGCAAAATTTTAGAGACAATTATTCGCGAAAAAATGGTAAAGTATTAAGATAACAGACTAATCAAGGATTCGCAGCATGGTTTTCGAAGCAAACGTTCCTGTTTGACTAACCTTCTCGATACTTCAACTACATCTTTAGTGTGTACGATGAAAGTCAATCAGTAGACATTGTATATTTGGATTTTCAGAAAGCATTTGACAAAGTCCCTCACAACCTCCTACTTAGTAAATTGCAAGCTCACGGTATAACTGGTAATATTCATAAGTGGCTCAAAGACTGGCTTACCGACCGTAAACAGAGAGTTGTTATGAATGGTATCTCATGTGACTGGTGAGATGTCAAAAGCGGTGTTCCACAGGGGTCTGTATTGGGAACTGTTCTGTTTTTAGTGTACGTAAATGACATTGACGAGGGGCTATCGTGTAAAATATCGAAATTTGCAGACGACAAAAAATAGCCAGCAGAGTCACTACGACAATGGATAAAGAACCCTTCCAAGCTGATCTCGAACGTTTAAGTAGTTGGGCACGAACATGGCAAATGGATTTCAGTATTGAAAAGTGCAAGGTTATGCATATCGGAAACAACAACGATCGTATTCATTATCAAATTAACGGAGTGCGGCTTTCTGAAGCCAACAAAGAAAAAGATCTTGGAGTAATAATTTCGAACGATCTTAAACCGAGTCAACATTGCACAGAAGTAGTAAAAACTGCCAACAAACTGATCGGATTTATTGGTCGTACATTTGAACACAAACCAGAAAAAAAAGTAGGGGATGAGCCTTCGCCTTTGCTGTCCTGTGTCTCTGACTCGTAGATTAGAGTAGATGGTAGCAACAACAAACAGCCTAGTTATGACCAAGAGGTCTGTTGTTGCTTGCTTTTCCTTTGTACTCCTTTGTACTCCTCCCCTTCTTTCCACCCGTTCCTCTTCCTTCGCTTCCCCTCCTACTTTTTCTCAGTCTCTTCTTGATTCTATTCCGCTCCCCTACTCTTCTTCCTCCTCCTCCTCCTCCTCCTCCTCCTCCTCCTCCTCCTCCTCCTCTTGATCATCAGTACGGGATATCAGCGCGTATTAATTGCTGGACGCGCTAAAAGTCGTGTATTCTCAGCATACCTGGTCATGATTACCTGTCAGGGAGTGAATTAGGCCCGGCCAGGTGAGGTGGATGAGGGGGTGAAGGGAGGAGAGGGGGGATTAGGGGGAATTGTGAGGGGTGGGAGGAGGAACTAATGATGAGATAGGTGAATGTGAGGTAAGAGGAATAGGGGGAGGTGAGGAGACAATGGAAAGCAGGGAGATGAGAGTGGGAGGAGGAGGGGTGAGGGGAAGGAGAGGTAGGGGGCCGGGGTCAGGGGAGTGGAGAAAGGGATATCAGGAAGGGAGGGGAGAGGGAGGGAACTATTGAGTGAATTAAAAAAATGGACGAGGAAAGTTGAGGAAGGGAGGAAATAGTGAAAAGGAGGAAAGAAAAAGTTACACACACGGGATAGTTTTTCTTCACGTGTAGAATAAGTTATGAACAGTCAATATACACGAGGAGCCCTTTATCATAACGATCGTATTAAACATAAATAATAAACGTACACGAGGGAATTATTTTATGAAAACGATCCTGTAAGTTAAGAATAGTTAATGCACACGAGATTCTTTACTAAAACGGTTGATCAAGTTAATAGTAAATCCACAAGAGGTTTTTATTTTATAACGATTTCGGGTTCAGACTAATATATGTACTTTTTTTTTCCTAGCAGATAAATGGCGACCATGCACATGACGTCTTAATTAACATATGAAAGTAGTTCACGCAATTTACTGTGAAGAGATTAGTCAGATTAGGAAATAGGAATGATTGTAGTTAATGTGAAAATTTGACATAATGTACCTCATCTTTTTCTAGGAGCTAAAAGTTGACTCTGCATATGACGTTTTAATTAACATTTATATTTCTTATTTCGAATGTGACGAGACAGAAATTTTTTTAGTAACGAAGAATAAATGTACTAGTTAAAGAGATAAAAGAAAAGGTGGCAACACATGAGGTCAAAAGAAATTGATCTGCTAACTGCACCAAAATGCATTTGTTGCACAGCAGTTATTATTACGTCTCCAGAAACGAGTCACCTTTTCCTCATCATTATCACGGTGCGACAGGTTTGCTTTTACACCAAACACAATACTGTTTTCTTCCTCTTATATCATCCGAAATACTGGCGCCTAAAAAAAAAGGTTATTTTGTTTGTATTTAAAAAACGACTTTTTTCGTATTACTTTTACAGATTTCTTTCGACCATTGCTACAAAACCCTTTTCTTCTTTCACCCACAACTTTATATATATATATATATATATATATATATATATATATATATATATATATATATATATATATATATATATATATATATATATATATATATATATATATATATATATATATATATATATATATATATATATATATATATATATATATATATATATATATATATATATATATATATATATATATATATATATATATATATATATATATATATATATATATATATATATATATATATATATATATATATATATATATATATATATATATATATATATATATATATATATATATATATATATATATATATATATATATATATATATATATATATATATATATATATATATATATATATATATATATTTTTTTTTTTTTTTACAGCAAAGGAGACAGCTCAAGGGCACAAAAAGTAAACATTAAAAAAAGCCCGCTACTGCTGCTCCTAAAAGAATCCAAAGAGGTGGCCGAAAGATAGGTCAGTTTCGGGAGGAGAGGTGTCCTGATTCCTCTTGAAAGAGTTCAAGTCGTAGGCAGGAGGAAATACAGATGAAGGAAGAGTGTTCCAGAGTTTACCAGCGTGAGGGATGAAAGAGTGAAGATGCTGGTTAACTCTTGCATAAGGGGTTTGGACAGTATAGGGATGAGCATGAGTAGAAAGTCGAGTGCAGCGGGGTCATGGGGGGGGGAGGCATGCAGTTAGCAAGTTCAGAAGAGCAGACAGTGGAAATATCGATAGAAGATAGAAAGAGAGGCAACATTGCGGCGGAATTTAAGAGGCAGAAGACTATCAGTATGAGGAGGAGAGCTGATGAGACGAAGAGCCTTAGCCTCCACTCTGTCCAGAAGAGCTGTGTGAGGGAGCCCCCACACATGAGATGCATACTCCATACGAGGGCGGACAAGGCCCTGTATATGGACAGCAACTGTGCAGGGAGAAGAACTGGCGGAGACGGTACAGAACGCCCAGCCTCGAGGAAGCTGATTTAGTAAGAGATGAGATATGAAGTTTCCAGTTGAGATTTTGAGTTAAGGATAGACCGAGGATGTTTAGTGTTGAGGAAGGTGATAGCTGGGTGTTGTCAAAGAATAGGGGCTAGTTGTTTGGAAGATTGTGTCGAGTGGATAGGTGGAGAAACTGTGTTTTTGAGGCGTTGAAGGACACCAGGTTCTTCTTGCCCCAATCGGAAATAATAGTAAGGTCTGAGGCTAAGCGTTCTGCAGCCCAGCCTTGAGTCGTTAAGTTCCTGAAGGGTGGGTCTTCTATTAAAAGAAGTTGAATAATGAAGAGTGGAATCATCGGCGTAGGAATGGATAGGACAGTTCGTTTTGGAAAGAAGATCATCAATGAACAACAGAAAAAGAGTGGGAGATAGGACAGAACCCTGTGGGACACCACTGTTAATAGAGTTAGGGGAAGAACAGTGACCGTCTACCACGGCAGAAATAGAACGGTCAGAAAGGAAACTGGAGATAAAGGTACAGAGAGAAGGATAGAAACCGTAGGAGGGTAGTTTAGAAAGCAAAGATTTGTGCCAGACCCTATCAAAAGCTTTTGATATGTCCAGCGCAATAGCAAAAGTTTCACCGAAACGGCTAAGAGAGGATGACCAAGAGTCAGTTAAGAAGGCTAGAGATCACCATTAGAACGCCCCTTGCGGAACCCATACTGGCGATCAGATAGAAGGTCAGAAGTGGAAAGGTGCTTTTGAATCTTCCGGTTAAGGATTGATTCAAAAGCTTTAGATAGACAAGAAAGAAAAGCAATAGGACGGTAGTTTGAGGGATTGGAGCGGTCACCATTCTAAGGTACAGGCTGTATGAAGGCATACTTCCAGCAAGAAGGAAAGGTAGATGTTGAGAGGCAGAGGCGAAAGAGTTTGACCAGGCAGGGTGACAGCACGGAGGCACAGTTTTTAAGGACAATAGGAGGCACTCCATCAGGTCCATAAGCCTTCTGAGGATTGAGGCCAGAGAGGGCATAGAAAACATCATTTTGAAGAATCTTTATAACAGGCATAAAGGAGTCAGAGGGGGGATGAGTAGGAGGAATATGCCCAGAATCGTCCAGAGTGGAGTTTTTAGAAAAAGTTTGAGAGAAGAGTTCAGCCTTAGAGATAGATGAGACGGCAGTCAGGACTGAGGAGTGGAGGGAAAGATGAAGAAGTGAAGTTGGAGGAGATGTTTTTGGCTAGATGCCAGAAGTCACGGGAGGAGTTAGAGAAAGCAAGTTTTTTTTTTTTTTTGTTAGTCGGAGAATAGATTTGGCACGATTTCGGGCAGAAATGTAAAGTTCATAATTAGCATTAGTTTGAAGGCTCTGGTATCTTTTGTGAGCTACCTCTCTATCATTGACAGCACGAGAACAAGCGTGATTAAACCAAGGCTGTTTAGCGTGAGGAGGAGAGAAAGAACGAGGAATGTATGCCTCCATTCCAGAGACAATCACCTCTGTGATGCGCTGAGCACACACAGAGGGGTCTCTATCCTGGAAGCAATAATCATTCCACGGGAATGGAAAAGTACATCTCAGGTCGTCCCACCGAGCTGAAGCAAAATGCCAGAAGCATCGCCTCTTCGGTGGGTCCAGAGGGTGTACAGGAGCGATAGGACAGGATGCAGAAATAAGATTGTGATCGGAGGAGCCCAACGGAGAGAACAGTTTGACAGAATAAGCAGAAGGGTTTGAGGTAAGGAAGAGGTCTAGAATGTTGGGCCGATCTCCAAGACGGTCAGGAATACGTGTAGGATGCTGGACCAACTGCTCTAGGTCGTTGAGGATAGCAAAGTTGTAGGCTTGTTCACCAGGATGGTCAGTGAAAGAGGATGAAAGCCAAAGCTGGTAGGGAACATAGACATCTCCTAGGATGGAGATTTCAGCGAAGGGAGAGTGGGTCAAGATGTGCTCCACTTTAGAATTCAAATAGTCAAAGAATTTTACATAGTTGGTAGAGTTAGGTGAAAGATAAACAGCACAGATGTATTTAGTAATAGAATGGCAGTGAAGTCTTAACCAGATGGTGGAAAATTCAGAAGAGTCAAGGTCGTGGGCACGAGAGCAAGTGATGTCGTTGCGCACGTAGGCGCAACATCCAGCTTTGGATTGAAATTTAGGATAGAGATAGTAGGAGGGAACAGAGTAGAGATTGCTGTCAGTAGCCTCAGAAACCTGTGTTTCGGTAAGGAAGAGTAGGTGAGGTTTAGAGGAGGAGAGATGATGTTCCACAGAATGAAAATTAGAGCGAAGACCGCGAATGTTGCAGAAATTGAGAAGAAAGAGGTTCGAGGAGTTATCAAGACACCTCTCGGGTCGGCAGCCAGAAGGGGAGTCCTCCCTGGGGGAATTTGTGGTCCCCCCCCCAGGCGGGGACTCCGAGGCTTGGTGTATGTGCGCCATTTTGAAATTTTAATTTTGGGAAAAGGTGTATATGTTGTGAATGTAGTGTGGTGTGGATAAAGAGAACCTCCCATATATATATATATATATATATATATATATATATATATATATATATATATATATATATATATATATATATATATATATATATATATATATATATATATATATATATATATATATATATATATATATATATATATATATATATATATATATATATATATATATATATATATATATATATATATATATATATATATATATATATATATATATATATATATATATATATATATATATATATATATATATATATATATATATATATATATATATATATATATATATATATATACTACTACTACTAATAATAATAATAATAATAATAATAATAATAATAATAATAATAATAATAATAATAATAATAATAATAGGTTTATTAATGTAAGGCAGCCGTTAGGCTGAAAATATACAAATTAAAAATATAAGAAACTAATAGTAAATAGGCTACACTAGAGGGAGGGAGAGGGTGGGGGGTGGTTTGGGAGAGCTAAAAATAGAGACATAAGGGAGAGGGAGGGTGGTGTGAAGGGGGCACTTAGAGGCTAATAGAGGGTAGTGGCAAGGTGCTAATCTCCACCGCGGCCCTTTGGGTTTGACTGTCACTGGGCAATGTTTATCATCCGCACCATCGCGGGCACTGCGCTACGTTTGTACCGGTCGGTTCGCCCCGCTCTGAAGGGGTTGAGTTTGTTGTGGTGTCTGGTGAAGCGGGTGGGAGGAGGCGCGTCGGGTGGCAGGAGGTGGCGGTGGCGAGGATGGTGAAGCAGGGAGATTCCGAATTATCTGAGGGCGTCCTTGTGCTTGTCAGAGAGCCTCGGGAGACTCATGGTGGCCAGGGCATTGTCGTAGGTGTGGTAGTCAGGGCCTAAAATGACCCAGAATGCCCTCTTTTGAACCCTCTCAAGCTGCTGTTGTTGGGTGAGGGTAAGGGACGATGACCACGCCGGGGAGGCATACATTAGCTTTGGCAATATGAATGATGAATAAATACTGCACAGCTCAGCAGCCATTGCAGTTGCAGCCCCCAGCTTTCTGAGTCTACGCAGCATGTACAGCTTGTAGGAGGCTGCTCTGACGGTGTTGGAGACGTGGAGCTTCCAGTTGAGCTGGTAGTCCACAGTGATGCCTAGTAGTTTGGTGGACTGGACGACCTGGAGGTGGTGTGAGCCAATAGACAGCAGCGGAGGTGACACATCTCTCTTGGACGTGCAAACGTGCATCACCATGGTCTTGGTGTGGTTGATAGTGGCACTGTTGTCAACCGTCCATGCCTGAAGGTTGTCGAGCGACGCTTGAAGAGGTGCATAGTCAGGATCCCTGTTGTTGACGGGGACGCCCAAGGTGCTGTCGTCAACATATTTCCAGCGATGCGGTGTGTCCATGGGGGCGTTGTTAATGAGCACCAAGAAGCAAAGCGGACCCATTTTAGTGCCTTGCGGGACGCCACACGTCAGCTCAAGAGGAGTGGAGATGGAGCCCTGGGAGCGAACTATTTGCTGGCGTGCGGTGAGGAAATCAGTCAGCCACGATATTAAATTAGGGTGAAGCCCCAGTTCAATGGCCTTAGTAATGACAACAGTGTGGTCTACAAGGTCAAATGCTTTCCTGAATTCGACAAAAGCAAGGGCAAGGGAGGTGTCTCGTTTGTCCAGGTGGCTGTGTATGAAATCTAGAAAGCTGACCAGGCAATGATTGGTGGAGGAGTGCTTCATGTTGCAAAATTGTTGGATGTCTATGAGGCTACTAATATCATCATAAGCCCAGTTAAAAATAAAATCTTCACAAATGAGGCTGGGAATGGGCGTGATGGCGATTGGCCTTAGGTCATTGAGGGACTGTGGGCTGGAAATTTTGGGGATGGGAGTGACAAAGGAAGTTTTCCAGTCGATAGGGCAAGTGTTTTGTTCAAGTGAAGCATTTATTATGGAGCAAATGGGGGTGGCAAGTTCAGGGGCAAATTCCTTATAGATTTTGATTGAGAGGTCAGTGGGCGTGGTGGCTCTGTGCGTCCTTAATTTCTTTAATTTATTGAAAACGTCAACCTCCTGGACGGAGGGGGGGGGGGTGGGGGATGGTAGGTAAGCGGGGAGGGCGGTGAGATCAAGTTTTGGGAGGCTTTGACAGATACCTGCGAAATGGGTATTTATCTCCTCGGCCGCCCGGTCAGGTGATAAATGTGAAGTGCAAGGGAAGGAGGGTGAATGTTTGCCGAGTCCACAAAGAGACCTGACCTTGTGATACCACTGTCTGTTACTGTGTGTGTGTGTGTGTGTGTGTGTGTGCACACACACACACACACACACACACACACACACACACAGAGAGAGAGAGAGAGAGAGAGAGAGAGAGAGAGAGAGAGAGAGAGAGAGAGAGAGAGAGAGAGAGAGAGAGAGAGAGAGAGAGAGAGAGAGAGAGAGAGAGAGAGAGAGAGAGGTGGGACGAGCTAATCTACTTGCTATTTTCATCACCGTCAACTCTGTGACAAGAAAAAGATTAATGATGGCGTTGATGATGATGATGGCGATGGCAGTGCTGATTATGATGTCCTTGTTATTTCTTCCCTAAACGCACGTGCTGCAACCAACGTGAAGGGGATGTACGGGACCATCCACACCTCCATGCCATCCATTTTGCGTCAGAGGATATTTATCACGTCATCCATAGCCATATAGAATTCTTTGTGTTGGCGGCGGGTACTGCACTGACAGGCTGTATGGAACCTGTGGTCTGTGCTTGCTGGTCACCCCTTCACATGGAACAAGGAGCAGCCTCTATTGCCAGTCCCATGCATACGAGCGTCACTGGTTACACCTACGACTCATTCAATACCTGCATATTGCATTGTTTTATTTATGAACCATTATACCTCGCCATTCATTTGACAGTGCTCATCAGTTTGAGTACAGCAAATGAAGTGACCGCCCACAACACAATAAATTATTCTATCTCTAATGGGGCATAATTTATAGGTGCGCGTTGGCTTGGAGCTCATCTCCGGCGCATTAGCCCTTGAGTCTGTGATGGTTAAGAATCCATTACCTGGTCTGGTGTTCCTCGGGACAGTGTTATCGGTTTGCTTCTTTTTATTGTCTATGTTAGTGATATGTGGCATGGCATTTCCTCTCATTAAATGGTTTATGCCGATGATACATTTTTATTCTGCCCTAATCCTGATCCCCAAAGTAGGTTTCCTCTTGTGGCCACTCAGTTGAGTGCAGATCTTGATTTGACTTTTCTTTGTGTCAGCGTTGGGGCATGAAATTAGATCCTTCCAAGAGTAACAGTATCATTTTTAGTCTCCCGAGGACTCCCGATCCACCAAATCCTAATATCTTAATTGACAGCCAAGTAACCCACTCTTTCCAAGCATTAAAATTACTTGGGGTAGCATTAGATTCCAAGTTAAACTTTGAGGATCACATTAGGAAAACTACTTCTCTAATTTCAGAAGACTGGTCTGTTAAGGAAATGCAGGGCTATTTTTGATTATAATAAAATTGTTTTTAGTAATATTTTTTTTTCTTTCAATTTGCCCTTTTTCGGGTTCTGTGCTCGAGTTTCGATGCCGGCGGCTCCATTTAATTTCAAACTTTTAAATCATTTTTTTACCTTAATAAAGTTTCTATGTACTAACTAACCTCAACATGCAGTTCCATCACAGTCGGATGGTTGATGCTTTAACCTTGTTTTTCAAGTGTTAATAATAATGAACACCCTCTTCACAACGCGTTACCGGCTAAATTTCAGCTTTTTCGCCGTACACGCCATAGTTTACAATTCAATGAGCATACTCTTCAACTAATTTTTTGCAAAACTAACCAATTTTGCCGTCATCTATCCCCAATTTGATTGAAATGTTGAATGTACTTTCAGATGAGATTATTTCTTTTGTTGATATTGATAAATTTAAACAAAAGTCAACAATCACCTGTTAACTCATTATGCATTGTTTTAGTCTCCTCCCCTTGTTTGGGACTATGGCTGGTATATTGTCACAACAACTATTTCTTAAGGTCATAGAGGGGAGCAATCAGGTACTAATGAGTGTCTCTTAAGGCTCATGCTACAGAGGAAGGGTCAAACTACCACCAGGGTCATAAAACTACCTACCCCTGGAAATGCCCTCAACTCATACGAAAGCCTTATCAAATATGTGAACTTGGGCGACGCAATGTTTTAAAATACGACCCTATATTATATTTTTTCCCTCGCTCCTCTTACATGGAGTTCAGTCACGATAATAATAAAACCCCGTAACACTGGACTAATGAATGAACTATGGTAACCCGGATGTCGCACAGAATCACTGATACGCTCGAA
>NC_066511.1:5121939-5124439 GCF_024679095.1 Eriocheir sinensis | reverse complement strand
CAGAGCACTGTATTCAAAACCTACGTCATAGACTACTGGATTAGAAAAGTCACTCCGGAACGGCTTTTATAGTAGAAAAGTAAAAGAGTATGGTTTGTAGGGTAAAAGGGAAAAACGGACATGTGACTGAAAATGTATTCAATTTAAACAAATATTTCCATAAAAGTTATAGATTACTACGACTTAGAATTCAAACAAAAAGTATTCGTTTTCGCTTCCTCGGTGCTGAAAGACAGCTTAAGGCACGTAACGTATTTAAGATAAAAAATAATTCACAAAACATAACTTGCCAGCTCCATTGTTGACTATTTTTGTATTGCCAGAATGTGGGCGAAGTGAAGGGGAAAGAGCACGCTGGTGTCGGCTCGAATAATTGGAGCGGAGATACTTTTGTGCCAAAGACTGAGAGCGAGTGTACAGAGCAAACACCGCCCAGCGTGATTGATAGCACTCGCTGCGATGACCACGCCTGAGGAAGACTCCGTGGCTCGCCAGCACGTGGACAGGGGTGCTTCCCGAGTTAGAAACAAAAGTATATTGTTGTTCTTATTCTTATTATTAATATTACTATTATTATTGTTTTATTATTATATCATTGTTATTATTCGCTTTTATTGTTATAATATTGCTTTGCTCTAATAATTAAGTGAGTCCTTCCCATCCTTTATTCATAAATTTTTCAGGACAAAATCTTTTTCTTCACTTATATTTTACTTTTCCACTGCCCACTTCAATTTCCTTCCTCACCCTCTTTAAAAATAAAAAAAGGCAGTGAAACCAGCGAAGAATGCTGCAAGATATCACCGTATGCGAGAAACACACACACACACACACACACACACACACACACACACACACACACACACACACACACACACACACACACTAAGCATGCACGCACACACACGGAAGCATTCACTTCTTTAAAGGAGAAAATATACACTGAACGTCCCTTTTCGATGACTTTTTTTTTTATTCTTTTGAAATATATTACTCTCTCTCTCTCTCTCTCTCTCTCTCTCTCTCTCTCTCTCTCTCTCTCTCTCTCTCTCTCTCTCTCTCTCTCTCTCTCTCTCTCTCTCTCTCTCTCTCTCTCTCTCTCTCTCTCTCTCTCTCTCTCTCTCTCTCTCTCTATCTCTCTCTCTCTCTCTCTCTCTCTCTCTCTCTCTCTCTCTCTCTCTCTCTCTCTCTCTCTCTCTCTCTCTCTCTCTCTCTCTCTCTCTCTCTCTCTCAAGGCAATTCGTCTTTACTTCTTTTTTCCTCCGGCGTCTTTAGGTGTCTGAATTTTCAACAGCATCACTAAGCACCTTTTTCTTTCTCAACTTTCCCTCCTTTCCCGCCGCTCCTCTTTTCTCAAACTCCATTTCCTATTTTCATATCCGAGTTTTCCTCTTTCATGCCCTCATCCTTGCCAGCGTCTGCCTGCACCGCGACTTCCCTCTCCCTACTCTCCTGCCTCCACGCCTCTCCTCTTCTCCTCTTTCATCTCTCCTGCTTCTCCACCACCTTTCTCTCCTTCTCCTCTCCCTCTTCTTATCCTCCCTACTTCTCCTTCTCCTCCTCCTAGTTTCCCATCTCCTCTCCCGTGTCCTCCTCCTCTTCCTCCTCCTCCTCCTCTTCTTCTCTTTCCCTTTCTCCTCTTCTCTTCCTCCTCCTCACCTCTTACTGACTCCCCCTCATCCAGCTCTACTCAAACGGAAAGCGCGAGGGAATGTATTCTGGAGACGAAATTTCTGACAAAAAATTCGCAAATATACACCCACACTACCCCCCCCCCCATCTCTCTCTCTCTCTCTCTCTCTCTCTCTCTCTCTCTCTCTCTCTCTCTCTCTCTCTCTCTCTCTCTCTCTCTCTCTCTCTCTCTCTCTCTCTCTCTCTCTCTCTCTCTCTCTCTCTCTCTCTCTCTCTCTCTCTCTCTCTCTCTCTCTCTCTCTCTCTCTCTCTCTCTCTCTCTCTCTCTCTTCTTCTTCTTCTTCTTCTTCTTCTTCTTCTTCTTCAGATATGAATAGAAGAAAGATGAGGTCAGGAGAGAGAGAGAGAGAGAGATAGTCTGTGCATGCTCCCAATTTTGCACTAAAAGGGGTTTTATCCACTTAACCCTGATGAATATGCAAATTTCGTGGCGCGGCGCAAAAAAAAGGCCGTGATTAAATATTTTATCCACAAGCAACAGAGCGAGAGGAGGAGGAGGAGGAGGAGGAGGAGAAAAAGGAGGAGGAAGAGGAGTTAATGAACGAGGAAGATGAGGGTGAGGCTCCTTTCCCCCTTCCATTTCCTCCTCCTCCTCCTCCTTCTCCTAACCTGCTAACCTGCTAAACTCCTCTTCCTACCATCATCCTCCTAACCTCCTGCTTTTCCTCTTGCTTTTCTTCTTCCTTCCTCCTATCTTCTGCCTGCTAACTCATTCTCAGCCTGTCCCAGCCTTATATCTTCCTCTTTCTCTTCCTCTTCCTTCCTTGTATCCTCTTTCTTGTAACCTTTTACTCCTCCTTACCCTTCC
>NC_066511.1:5014439-5116939 GCF_024679095.1 Eriocheir sinensis | reverse complement strand
ACCGCCGGGCGGTGTACATTCCGTTCGTGGACCACGTCTTGGCTGAGTTGAAGAGCACTTCAGCTCAAGCAACTCCTCAAAGGCCCCGAAACGGATGTTGCGGCTGTGCTTCAAGTGGCGAAGCTCTACGAGCTCGACATCGAATCCCTGACACTCGTGAAGGCGGAAGCGGAGCGCTGGGCATTATCTGTTCCGGTCTCCCAAACTATCAAAGAAGCCCAGGCACAAGCCAGCACCAGCATGTTCCCCAATCTCGCCATTCTCTTGAAAACTCTGTTGACGCTTCCAGTCTCCAACGCGGAAGCCGAGAGGTCTTTCTCAGCATTGAAAAGGCTGAAAACCTATCTGAGGAGTACCGTCGGCCAAGAGCGCCTGAACGGACTTGTCCTCCTCTGTGTCCACTATGATATCCCCATTCCAGTCGAGAATGTGATAAGCAAATTCGGCGAAAAAAAAACGCCGACTACTCCTTGCTTAGTGAGGCACTTGTTGAATACTTGGGAATTTGTAAATATATTTCTTTACATCAGCCAATCTTTGTAAATGTGTTACCTCAATTCCATGTAAAAGAAGCCCTATAAGAATTCCTTTTTATCTTCAGCTGTGTCTAATTTTACATATTAACTCTTTTTTGTAAAGGTTAGGTTTGTAATTTATATGACCTGTATTATGATCACCCTTGCTGCTTACATATCGAAATAAACGTTTTGTTTTCTTCGAATGCTCGCATGGTGATGATTTCTACCTGTTCAGATCTGCCTTTTCACTGGTCAGATGTACAATTTGAATTGTTTATTGTTATTGCTTGCCAGCTTAAATATCGATTGCACTTCATATATATATATATATATATATATATATATATATATATATATATATATATATATATATATATATATATATATATATATATATATATACAAGAAAAATTGATTTTTAACACTACGTTGATTCCTTGGGAGCTGCGGATTTTAAGCAAAAAACCGCCATCACTATCCATTGGTCTTCACTGTTTTGAGGCTGTCGCTAACTTATGAAATTTTACCATCCGGCCCCCCCCAAATTGATTTTCTGGATCCGCCCCTGTGTGTTGTAATGCATTCACGTTAACCTATAATTTGGCTATGTCTTGGAATATCTATTATTGTTGTTAGTTTCTTGCACCAAGTAACCAAGTCAAAGCACAAGTTACCTGAAAAGAAAACCTTGATGTAACAGGTGCAAGTCTATTAGTGTACTCTTTTTAGGTGGAGTTACAAATACCTGCTGCGGCGAAATCCATCATGCCTGACGTGCTTTCAAGGGCCAAAAAAAGTATCATCATGGGTGGCATTTCATTACTAAATAACCGTCAAATTTAGTATATATTACGCTTCTTTGTGTAGGCTATTAAGTTTGTGTGAAAACGCGCGTCGCGTTTCACCTGCTCTGAGATAATTGATGCAGCTCCCCCCTCTTTTGCCAGCACTCTTCTCGCTCTTTACTCACATCTCTCCCTTTACCCACAACTCCCCCTTTACTCACAACTCTCCCTTTACTCACAACTCTCCCTTTACTTATAACTCTTCCTTTACTCACAACTCCCCCTTTACTCACAACTCTCCCTTTACTTATAACTCTTCCTTTACTCACAACTCCCCCTTTACTCACAACTCTCCCTTTACTTATAACTCTCCCTTTACTCACAACTCCCCCTTTACTCACAACTCCCCCTTTACTCACAACTCCCCCTTTACTCACAACTCTCCCTTTACTTATAACTCTTCCTTTACTCACAACTCCCCCTTTACTCACAACTCCCCCTTTACTTATAACTCTCCCTTTACTTATAACTCTCCCTTTACTCACAACTCCCCCTTTACTCACAACTCTCCCTTTACTTATAACTCTCCCTTTACTTATAACTCTCCCTTTACTGATAACTCCCCCTTTACTCACAACTCTCCCTTTACTTATAACTCTCCCTTTACTCACAACTCCCCCTTTACTCACAACTCCCCCTTTACTCACAACTCTCCCTTTACTTATAACTCTCCCTTTACTCACAACTCCCCCTTTACTCACAACTCCCCCTTTACTCACAACTCTCCCTTTACTTATAACTCTTCCTTTACTCACAACTCCCCCTTTACTCACAACTCTCCCTTTACTTATAACTCTCCCTTTACTTATAACTCTCCCTTTACTCACAACTCCCCCTTTACTCACAACTCTCCGTTTACTCACAACTCTCCCTTTACTTATAACTCTTCCTTTACTCACAACTCCCCCTTTACTCACAACTCTCTCTTTACTTATAACTCTCCCTTTACTCATAACTCTCCCTTTACTTATAACTCTTCCTTTACTCACAACTCCCCCTTTACTCACAACTCTCCGTTTACTCACAACTCTCCCTTTACTTATAACTCTTCCTTTACTCACAACTCCCTTTACTCACAACTCTCCCTTTACTTATAACTCCCCCTTTACTTACAACTCCCCCTTTACTCACAACGCTCCCTTTACTTATAACTCCCCCTTTACTTACAACTCCCCCTTTACTCACAACTCCCCCTTTACTCACAACTCCCCCTTTACTCACAACTCCCCCTTTACTCACAACTCTCCCTTTACTCACAACTCTCCCTTTACTCACAACTCCCCCTTTACTCACAACTCCCCCTTTACTCATAACTCTCCCTTTACTCACAACTCCCCCTTTACTCATAACTCTCCCTTTACTCACAACTCCCCCTTTACTCACAACTCGCCCTTTACTCACAACTCCCCCTTTACTCACAACTCCCCTTTACTCACTACTCTCCGTTTACTGACAACTCTCCCTTTACTTATAACTCTCCCTTTACTCACAACTCCCCCTTTACTCACAACTCCCCCTTTACTCACAACTCCCCCTTTACTCACAACTCCCCCTTTACTCACAAATCCCCCTATACTAACAAATCCCCATATACTCACAACTCCCTTTACTCACAACTCCCCCTTTACTCACAACTCCCCCTTTACTCACAACTCCCCATTTACTCACAACTCCCCCTTTACTCACAACTCTCCCTTTATTTATAACTCCCCCTTTACTCACAACTCTCCCTTTATTTATAACTCCCCCTTTACTCACAACTCCCCCTATACTCACAACTCCCCCTTTACTCACAACTCTCCCTTTACTCACAATTCTCCGTTTACTCACAACTCTCCCTTTACTCACAACTCCCCCTTTACTCACACTTTCCCTTAACTCACAATTCTCCCTTCACTTACAATTTTACCTTTACCTACAACTCTTCCCTTCTTCGCTCAACTCTCCCCCGATCCTTTTATCCCCTATTATGATATCTGAGAGAGAGAGAGAGAGAGAGAGAGAGAGAGAGAGAGAAGTGGATAATGGATAGTAATTACACACACACACACACACACACACACACACACACACACACACACACACACACACACACTTCAGAGAGCATCAACTATACAAGAAACCAGCATCAAACAGCTCTTTTGTGGTGCTGTAAGGTTGTGCTGAAGAGGCAGCCATAGATAGTGAGTGCCCAGGCAGCAACAGCAACAACAGCAGCACGCAAGCAGTGGTAGCGCCGGCACGTATAACATTATGTGGTCTTGGTGATGTTGACATTTGAGAGAGCACTGGAACCACACCCTAAGCCGCCGCGACGAGCCCAAGCGTTCCCACTTGCCGCTTTACTCCTCCGCTTGTGTCTGGCAACGTGTAGAGCCACAACGAAGTACGCTCTTAGGTCAACATGAAGCACCCCACAGAGAAGTAAAAGGAATGCTTTCGCTCGCCGTCAACGAGTGATCAAATTTCCTCTTTATATGCAATGACCATTTGCATCAGTTTATCTGCATCGATGTCTGGCTTTTTGTTTTGCCTCAGAGTTCCCCAGTCGATGAGCGTGTCTCTGGGGGTCCTGCGCCTTCACACTGCCACTCCGTCACCCTGCTGGTACCCTCCCTTTGTTCTCGTCTGAAAGTCCGATTTCCCGAACATCCTTTTTCTCTCTAAGGGTTCTGACATATCAAGTGCAGGGCAGATCTCTCTCTCTCTCTCTCTCTCTCTCTCTCTCTCTCTCTCTCTCTCTCTCTCTCTCTCTCTCTCTCTCTCTCTCTCTCTCTCTCTCTCTCTCTCTCTCTCTCTCTCTCTCTCTCTCTCTCTCTCTCTCTCTCTCTCTCTCTCTCTCTCTCTCTCTCTCTCTCTCTCTCTCTCTCACACACACACACACACACACACACACACACACACACACACACACACACAACTGGTAGAGCGCTGCGCTGCCAGGCTTTACGATCTGACAGGGCGGCGGTTCGAGCCCGCTCAGGCCGGATTCTTTCAGTTGACTAGGAGAGGTTAATGTCCCCCCTTGAGCAAGGGGGATGGGATGTGTGGTGTGTGAGGTCCTGGCAGTACCCAGAGATCGACTAAATGAGCACTTGCTCTGTCGGGAGGGTACCTGCTGACGATTACGGGTCCAACTCGCGATCAGGCCGTGGTGGTGAATTACACACAGACACACACACACACCGCTTCGGTGGATCAATCGGTAGAGCGCTGCGCTGCGAGGCTTAACGGCCAAACAGGCGGCGGTTCGAGCCCCGCTCAGGCCGGATTCTTTCGGTTGACTATAGGAGTGGTTACTGTCCCCCCTTGACCAAGGGGGATGGGGTGTGTGGTGTGTGAAGTCCTGGCAGTACCCAGATCGACGAAATGAGCACTTGCTCTCGTCGGGAGGGTACCTGCTGGCGGAAGCGAGTCCAACTTGTGATCAGGCCGTGGTGAATTACACACACGCACGTACATGCGCGCACACACACACACACACACACACACACACACACACACACACACACACACACACACATACTCACACAACCACCTGCCCACACACACACTGCATTCTTAGGAAAAATAAAGCCACAATACCACAGTGCATACTCAAGTATAGACTCTCTGAGGACACAGAGCAGGCAAGAGTGAGGGAGTAGCGGCAGGGAGTAGAATGAGGAAGAGGAAAGGGAAGAGGAGAATATATACATAGATCGTTCTTCCTTCCCGCACAGTAGTGAAGGCAAAGGTGGGGGCTGGAGGGTGACGGGATGGAGCACGGTACATAGAGGAAGGCAGGACGACAACTCTCTCCACCTTCGCCACCCTTGGGAAATCTTACAAAGGGTCCCTAACTCGTTCCGTTCACAGTGTGGATGTCTTAGCCTCACCTCATCTAGCCTGGCCTCCCGCACGCTGACTTATTTCATGCATGTAAAGGAATGATTACTGCATCCAAGTCGGAGACCCTTCTGTGTGTGTCCAGCGCAATACGGAGTGATGTCTCTGGAATGGAGGCACACATTCCACGTACTTCTCTTTTCCTCATGCTAAAAAGCCTTGGTTCAATTACACTTGTTCTCGTGCTATAGAGCAGTGTTGTCCAAACTGGGGTCCGCGTACCCCTCGGGGTACGCAGCATAGATCAAAGGGGTACGTGAAAAGACGATGAACACACACACACACACACACACAGCAGAAACTTCCCATGTTCTATGAAGGAAAAGAGAGAGGGAGGGACGGTTGGTTACCTAGGAAGGACGCGTTTTGTACGTGTACGTAAATATAATGTAATGTAATGCAAATATGATATATATAATTGACTTTAGTCAGCCATAGGGGGTTCGTAACAGTGGGAGAATGTAATAAAGGGTACAATAGGCGAAAAAGTTTGGACAGCACTGCAGTATAGAGGATAGAAAGGTAGCTCACCAAAGGTCCCTGAGCCTTTGCACTCCTGCTTATCATGATTTTTACATTTCTGGCAGGAAATCGTGCCAAATCTATTCTTCATCTTACCAAAAACTCTTTCATTAAGAGAAGGGTACGCCGTCGAATCAAAAAAAAAAATCGAAAATATACGAAACTGAGTTACATGTCCCAATATCTACCGGATTAGAGGCATCGAGTGGCGGTGTTGATCTTCTTTACTACCGTAAATTTAAATGCCCCTAGCGAAGTGATTTAAATGCCCCGCATGTGGGCGTGGAACGCTGTGAGTTAATTTTGCGCGTTTTTTGCAATGAACAATGTATATATATATATATATATATATATATATATATATATATATATATATATATATATATATATATATATATATATATATATATACACACACACACACACACACACACACACACACACACACACACACACACACGAACACACACACACACACACACACACACACACACACACACACACACACACACACACACACACACACACACACACACACACACACACACACACACACACACACACACACACACACACACACACACACACACACACACACACACACACACACACACACACACACACACACACACACACACACAAACACACACACACACACACATATATATATATAGATATATATATATATATATATATATATATATATATATATATATATATATATATATATATATATATATATATATACACACACATATATGGCCAGTGCCCAGTAGGCATTCTTCAGGGGTCTTATGGACGACCCTCGCTGTTAGTGGCGCAGGTGAATTTTATTTGTAGTGGCTACCGTGATGTATGACATGATCCCCTGAAGAAACCTTCGCTAGAGTCCGGGTTGATAGGTGCCCATCAGGACACCAGATGGTTTAGTCCCAGTGTTTTTGTTCTAATTTGGGTTTTATCCGATCTTTTTTCCTCAGGGTTATTGTCTTAAGATGTTTTGTCCTTAGAGGATTTTATCCTAAGTAGATTTCGTTTTACATACGCTTCATACTTGGAAACTGTCGAGAGCAGTTGAGTGCAGTTTTTTGATCGAGAATCGCACATTACTTTGATTATGAGCCTTCCAATTCTGGCTGCTCCAACAGAGGACAGGTGCTGACAATTCTTTTGGAGCAGACCACCGTGATCGTAGAAATTATCCCAGGAGTCAAAGAATCCTACGGCAAGTTCCCTGCAAGTGTCTTTAGTAGACAAATAGCCGACTTATCATATTTATATTACTATTACTACAGTTTTTTTGTCCTCACACCAAGTAGGAATAAGGAAATATAAGAACTATTGTGAACGCTATCACAAGTATTTATCGAAAATAATTACTTACCAAATCTATAAACCTAACATCACCTCCCAACGTAAAGAGTGGGTGGGTCGCCTCCCCTCTATACCCCTTTATCTTGCCAAATATCACCTCTTATTCTTATTATTTGACGTGCTGTCTCCAGTAATTCCTGACCATAATAGTAACCTGACTGCGTTAAACCATGTCTGGAGGATTGCTTAGATAAACAAAACAATAATCTCGTAGAAAGAATCAACACAGAGGAAAATTGTAATATTTTCATGATTACTAAAGTGTCATATTACGTGAATTATTTTTTTCTTTACATATATTACGATGTCAAATGGTATTAATATCTGAAAACAGAAAATAAGATATGAAATAGTATAATTTTATTTCCTATTTTACACTTTAACAACAGAGGGGATTTTGTCTTACGGGATTTTGTCCCATGTATTTTAGTCCTAAGAGGGGTTTGTGCTAAAAAAACTTTGGACCTCGTCAGAACATATGCTTCCTCCTCCAACTCCTCTCTCTCTCTCTCTCGAACGTTGCAGGCGGGGGCTGAGTGGTTAGTGTACAGGCGCCACGTTCAGAAGGACGTAGGTTCGCGTCCTGCCCGCCGCTGAAAGCTGGGATTTTTCAATCACCCCTGAGTGGCCTAAAGCCCCAGTCACTCTGACTTTACGACCTGATAACGACCATCCACGTCCCCAAAATGCTACGATTTACACTCACCGCTTTCCGACCACGTAGGTGGCCGAGCAGTCGTGCGAACGAACGGCTACCGGCGGTCGTCCAGTGTAAGTCCAGTTGGTGGCCGGACGGTGACCATGATAGGATTCACACCTTGACCTCACACTTGGGAGTCCGGTCAAGACACCCACCGATGCCGAGGCCTGTCGGTGACAGACAGGCAGTGACCAGTACGCGTCCTGTCGGAATGAGGACGGCAATCTCCCGCAACGACCTGCTGCTGACGTCACACGCCCCTCACACAGCTCCGCTCTGCACTGTCATACACTAAACATTTCCGTCCATACGTTATTATAGCAGTTAGTAATATTATCACCCAGTTATATTACAAATTTTTCTTTCTTAGTTCTGTAAATTATTTGCGAAAACAATAATTATATATAATAGTAATGAAAGAATGAACAAATTTATGCGCACTTTCATATTTTAATAAGTAATATTACACCAGGGTGACAATTGGTTAAGAACTCCACAGACTCTCATTGTTTTTGTCGTGTACATCATGTCCTTCAGTACTTTATTTTCGTTAGGCAGAGATGGTTCATACGCATATTACCGTGTGCTTGACCTGCAGAACAGGTAGAGTTAGGAAGGAACTTCGACAGGCTGAGGGGCGCGGGACGTCACTGCTCAAGAATGTACTACCTCATTTCCGGTCTAGGGAGGTTAGACCCAGGATCAAAAGAGTACTCTTTTGATTCTGATTAGACCTATCACCGGTCGCCGCACAACTCGCCGTGTGGTGGGAGGTCAGACGCTGACCACGGCCAATGACAGATGCAAGGTGGACGGCGAACATCAGTGACCCCTACAGCTATAGTCACACTGACTTTATGACCTGCTAACAACCACCCGCGACCCCAAAATGCTGCGATTCACACCCACCACTCGACGCTCCCTGACCACATAGGTGACAGAGTAGTCGTGCGACCGAACGGCTACCGGCGGTCGTTTAATGTCCGTCCAGTGAGTGGCCGGACGGCGACCATGGTAAGATTCACACCTGGAGTCAGGCCAAGACGCCCCCCATACGCCGACCGGTGACCGACAGGCAAGGACCAGTACGCGTCCTGTCGCAATAAGGACAGCGACCTCCCTTAACGACCTGCTGCTGACGTGTTACAGTATAAAATATTATCACCCAGTTATATAACTCTTTTTTTATTTCTGTTAATTATTTGTGAAAAAATAGTTACTTATAAAGGTAATGAAAGTATTCTGTGCTTCACTGCAGCAAAAGACGGATATTTGTGACCCCCCCCCCTGCCCCCTATGTGCCGCAGACATGCAAAAAATGCCCCAAGCAATCTTGGTTTGACCTGTTGTTAGCATGTATGTTACATTATATTCGTTCTAAAGCATTTCCATCACCCTGGGCAGAGCAGATGAAATTAACAATTCTTTTTGAAATGGATAAAATCCATTAGCTCTACAGACTTTCATTGTTACTGCTGTGCACATCATGTCCTGCAGTAATTTATTTTGGTTAGGCATATTTTGCCCGTGTGCTTGACCTGTGGAGTAGGTTGAGTCGGGACGGAGCTTGGACGGGCTGAGGGGCGTGGGACTTCACTGCTCAGGAATGTACCTCATTTCCGGGCAAGGGTGGTTTGATCTACCACCGGTCGCTGCACAGCTCGCCATGTGGTGGAAGGCCGGACGTCGACCATGGCCAATGACAGATGAAAAGTGGACGGCGAACATCAGCGACCTCCTACTATCTGACGGCAACCAGACGGCGTCCGCTTCCCATCCGGTCGCCGTTCAACGGTTAATGGTCACCTGTCGGCCACCAGTGGCAGTCCGCTTACCGTTCAGACGCAGTCCATTCGGCCGCCGGACGGCAACCTTTTTTACGACCGGCAGCAAACCTGTGAGGTCGGCTTGAGGTTTTAGAGCAGCACCTAAACCTCCAACCTTTTCGGTCGCACGGCAGACGGAGACACATGATGATCGCACGCACGACCATGTGAACCCTCCCACGACCTGCAGGTCGCTGGAGATCATCAGTAGGGCGTAAAGCCAGTGTGACTGGGCCTTACTATTTTTTATACCTGACGGCAACGGCGTCCGTTCGCCATCCGGTTCCCGTTCACCAATAAGGACGGACTTTACCCAACCATAGAAAGACATTATTTTTTTTTTTATGGTAAGAATATGATTTTTTTTTTGTGTGTGTGTGTGTTTGTGTGTGTGCTTATTTGGAGTATATCAGGGTTTAGCACACAATTTCAATGCTATCTATTTACCGGAACTATATGAAAAAAAAAACATATAATACTACATATATTCGTGAATACCGACATTCAGGAAAGAATAAATATACTGCCTGGGGCAGTGTCGCTCTAACCGAAGAACCAACAAATATCACTGAAAAAATATATATATATATATATATATATATATATATATATATATATATATATATATATATATATATATATATATATATATATATATATATATATATATATATATATATATATATATATATATATATATATATAATATGTATATTTATATAATATATATATATATATATATATATATATATATATATATATATATATATATATTATTTTTTTTTTTTTACAACAAAGGAGGCAGCTCAAGGGCACAAAAAAAAAAAACAATAAAAAAAAGCCCGCTGATCGCTGCTCCCATAAAAGAATCAGAAGAGGCGGTCAAAAGCAAGGTCAAACTCGGGAGGAGAGGTGTCCTGATACCTTCCTCTTGAAAGAGTTCAAGTCGTAGGCAGGAGGAAATACAGATGAAGGAAGATTGTTCCAGAGTTTACCAGCGTGAGGGATGAAAGAGTGAAGATGGTGGTTAACTCTTCCATAAGGGGTTTGGACAGTATAGGGATGAGCATGAGTAGAAAGTCGTGTGCAGCGGGGCCGCGGGAGGGGGGGAGGCATGCAGTTAGCAAGTTCAGAAGCGCAGTCAGCGTGGAAATATCGATAGAAGATAGAAAGAGAGGCAACATCGCGGCGGAATTTAAGAGGTAGAAGACTATCAGTAGGAGGAGGAGAGCTGATGAGACGAAGAGCCTTAGCCTCCACTCTGTCCAGAAGAGCTGTGTGGGTGGAGCCCCCCCATACGTGAGATGCATACTCCATACGAGGGCGGACAAGGCCCCTGTATATGGATAGCAACTGCGCGGGGGAGAAGAACTGGCGGAGACGATACAGAACACCCAACCTGGAGGAAGCTGATTTAGCGAGAGAGGAGATATGAAGTTTCCAGTTGAGATTTTGAGTTAAGGATAGACCGAGAATGTTTAGTGTTGAAGAAGGTGGCAGCTGAGTGTTGTCGAAGAATAGGGGATAGGTGTTTAGAAGATTGTGTCGAGTTGATAGGTGGAGAAATTGAGTTTTTGAGGCATTGAAGGACACAAGGTTCCTTCTGCCCCAATCTGAAATGATAGCAAGGTCTGAGGTTAAGCGTTCTGCAGCCTCCAGTCTGGAGTCGTGTACTTCCTGTTGTGATGGTTTTCTATTGAAAGAAGTTGAATAATGCAGAGTGGAGTCGTCGGCGTACGAGTGGACAGGACAGTTTGTTATGGAAAGATCATTGATGAATAACATATATATATATATATATATATATATATATATATATATATATATATATATATATATATATATATATGTATATATATATATGTATATATATATATATATATGTATATATATATATATATATATACATATATATATATATATATACATATATACATATATATATATATATATGTATATATGTATATATATATATATATATATATATATATATATATATATATATATATATCTATTTATATATATATATATACGTTTATATATGAAGATTCAGCATTTTTTTATTTTTTATTTACTGAAAATATCAATCTGAAATTGGTAAAATGATGTCCGAATTACTACATAATTTGGGAAAAATTTGTATTCCTAAATTAATAGAGCTACACAGTTCTCTTTCTACTAAACTCTGCAAGGATGAGTAATCATGCATGGGGGAAAAATGAAAAACATTGGTAAATAATTCATTGATGCTTGAATAGGCAACTGAATCATGAAAAAAAGAGGAAATCCTCGTGTACTGATTATTTATAAGAATTGAGTAACCTTAGTAATAAATTTGATGAAAATGTCTTTCAAAACAAAGAAGAAAACACTTTGAGAGGTTTATAAATCAAAGATTGATATTGTGTACTTATTATGTATTTATTTTATAGTTTTTCCTTGTGTTACTATAATATACATGCAGATACATACATATACTGACACGTGACGCACCACGACCACCGCCACCACCACCACACACCTTAGATACATTTCTATACATACGATATATTTTCAAGATCACGCATTGTGACGCACCATAAAATATAAATATATAACCTATACCATCACCACCACCATCATTATGTACATAAAGATCATAAATTATTGTATTCTACATGGTATACTGTATAGATCAAAACCAGATGTCAGGCACGATACTGGAGCCTCTAACCCCGTTGTAGAGAACCTTTGATGTCTGCCACGAATTATCGCTTGCTGATTCTTCTGGAGTATTGAACGTTGTCGCATTAGCCTTTAGGACAGCCTGCCCATCTTGCCCGAGGTCGGAATGACACCAAAGTCACTAAAATGTGACAGGAAACAGGGGGGGCAAGCACACAGCGTCTGTCTCCTCCCTTCCCTCCTCTCTGACGTAACATTGCCACGGTGACGCGGCTACCCGCAACTGGGCCGCCACCAATCTCACCAGGCGTAAGAACGCTTGTGTTCCCCCAAACACAGGCATGAAACCAAAGGAAAACAAGGAAAAAAGACAGAAATTACACGTGTAAATATGCCAGCTGACTGGAGAGCAAGACATTTAAATCTTCCCTACGATCCAGCGTCCATTTAAATGGATAAAGGGAATTTAAAACCTGAGGATGTTTTACCAGAACATCAACCAACATGTGTGAATATTTGCACAATTTTTCTTTATTCTATAATTTTTCAGCTCATTTGACTCGGATTCCCCGGCCATATGTCGGCTAACGGTGGCAGTCCGCTTGCCGTCCAGACGCAGTCCATTCGGCCACCGAACGGCAACCTTTTTACGACCGGCAGAGACCTGAGAGGTCGGCTGGAGATGTTTGGTGCAGCACCAAAAACCTCCAGTCGACTTTTTCGGTCGTACGGCGGACGGAGACACATGACATTCGTGCGCACGACCATGTGCGACCTCCCGGGACCTGCAGGTCACGGGAGGTTATTATTAGAAATCACATATATTTGCTAAGCATCACTCTTGATAACCGTTTCCATTATCATTACTCGTTTCTGAGATTATAGCACGGGGGGAAAAGTTACTATTTTAGCATGTTAAAAGTTACGAATTGCTCATGTGATGGGTCTGCAGCTAGAAACTCCTCTAAGTATGGTTATAAGTCCATCTTTATTTAATATCGTTATGTATGGGGTTGCACAGTCCTCATTTCCATGGGATACTGATGTCATTATAATATGCTGAAGACATTTTCCTACAATATTCTCTAAACTTATTTTGACCCTCAAGCAAAATTAAACAAGTTTATATGGCCTTAGTATTTTACTGTATAATTTGTTTTTTTTATCAACAATAAGTATTTCAATTCAATTAAATGCAAGTGTTACTGAATTATAATCATTGATGAATTATCTTCACAATACCTTGGAATCGCACAGCACATTTATTGCAATAGCTACATCCTACTTTGTGTGTGTGTGTGTGTGTGTTAACACAAGAAAGAGAGTAGCACGGCGAGTAATGGTATCAGTGCCCCCTCCCATCCCACCGTCATTACTCTGCACTAATTTTCTCACCATCGGCTAAAGTTTACTGCAAGCAGGTAACAGAAAGGAAGCAAAGTGCCTTGGGGTTGACGGAGCTTGGGTAGTGTATTAGCCACGTGGTCTGTGACAAGTATATGAAGTCGAACTGCTTACGACGTTCAAGAGGCAGTGTCCCATAATTTGGAAAGATTTCCCCTGCTGATGACGATAATGTTTTACAGTGATTAGTACTGTTAAATCCATCCATCACAGCAGCAGCACTCAAAAGAAGTACCCAGACTTATTTGAAGTTTCATTACTTTGAGCGCTGCCTCTCAAGGTCGTCAGCAGCCCGCCTTGACACACCTAGTATATCACAGGCTACGTGGGTTACTGAGTGCCTTTACTGAGACAGTGGCTGATCGTAAGTTTAACATTAATCTCCTGTCACCTTCTTACGACACACTCCGACGGCTGGTGACCAAATTATGGTAAAGTATAAGGGCGTAATGGTGGATTGACGACACTTGTTGGTGCAGACTGTCTCTCATTTAATCTCCCAGAAATCAGTGTCTGCTGGCTCCCAGCCGGCTTTTAGTGGAAGGTATGCATGTCTGACACAAGAGTGCTCAGTTTCAGTGTATGGCTGTGAAACAGAAAGACATAAGAGCGCGTGTGGGAGTATATGAAAAGCGCGGCGAAGAACGGTCCAAATATTGCGTCCAAATCTTAGGTTGTC
This sequence comes from Eriocheir sinensis, assembly GCF_024679095.1. Taxonomy (NCBI): domain Eukaryota; kingdom Metazoa; phylum Arthropoda; class Malacostraca; order Decapoda; family Varunidae; genus Eriocheir; species Eriocheir sinensis. The sequence continues at coordinate 5,102,519 of NC_066511.1, read as the reverse complement.
GGCACTCTCGCTATCATGAGTCTCTTGAGCATTACAGCACGGCATTATATTGTGGAACGACTTGGGCGCACAGCAAGATGAGAGGGTAACAGAGAAGTAATGATTCTTTAGTTGTGCAATACAAGTCATGGAAACCGATTATCTATGAGAGCCGAAAATGATGATTGGAATAAACCTCACTTCTGTTCCCCCACTTTTTCACATCATGCTTGTGAGTGCCCTGTAACGACAGTCCACATCCGGGATAGTCTCAGGTAGCGGCATCTTGTTGGTTTCCGGCAGCGGCAGCACCAGCATGCGCACCAGTATACCGGATCACCCGAACGCCACCCCGGGGACACACGTACTGACGCTCGTCCGGGGGGGAGAACAAACACATAAAGAAGGGCAGAAGGGCGATTATCTTGTGTGTGTGTGTGTGTGTGTGTGTGTGTGTGTAAAGAGGAAAAGTTTCTGATTATGACGTTGTGTGTGTGTGTGTGTGTGTGTGTGTGTGTGTGTGTATATATATATATATATATATATATATATATATATATATATATATATATATATATATATATATATATATATATATATATCGCCAGCCGACTGCATTGTTCTGAAATCTGTGTCTTCACTTATGTTCGTGACTGTACCTGAGTCCCGAAAGAGGGAAACAGAGAGAGAGAGAGAGAGAGAGAGAGAGAGAGAGAGAGAGAGAGAGAGAGAGAGAGAGAGAGAGAGAGAGAGAGAGAGAGAGAGAGAGAGAGAGAGAGAGAGAGAGAGAGGGGGGGGGGGGGGGAGGCAGATGGGCAAGCAGGCAGGCAAACAGACAAACAGACAGACAAGAAACGTAGACAGTATTGTTAATGGCAACAAACAATCACTGGTATTTATTTATATTTCGGTCAATAGTTCGTGACTGTGTGTGTGTGTGTGTGTGTGTGTCACTTACTTTTCGCTTATGGCGCCGGTAGGCTTTCTTTATGGGGCCTGATGCTCGGCCCCAGCCAGTTATGGCGCAGGCAAGTGTTTAAAGTGGCGCCATCTTGCTAGGCTCATGCTGCCCCTTGGAGCTCATCTTTGATCCTCTTTTTATAGAGAATCTAGAATCCGAGTTGAAAGATGGTCTTCAGCACAGCATGTGGTAGTCTTAGGCCACTCTACGATGACTGAAAAATCTGCTAGCTTGTTTGTAGGTGTGGTCGGGACGAGAACCTGTGTCTTCCTAAACGCAGTCCCTGCACGCTGACCACTCAGCCACCGTCTCCATGTAGTAGTAAAAGTGCCAACACGTAGTAGGGGATTTTTTTTTTCTTTTTTCCTGTGTGTGTGTGTGTTTATAATAAGTACGTACATATATAATGAATTATGGCAATAAACGTTTTCTCCCGGCTTTGATGCTGCCAACGGTAATATTTCTCACCGGCTATCAGAGGATCAGCATGAAAAGAGTGCCGTATTTGATGACTCATAAATGCTGCCTTGAAGAAGCATTGTTCCTATTCCCACGTGTGATCGATCCTTTGACTACAAGAAATACATAGAGTAACATTACTATGGCCCGTATTTTCAGACGCTTTCGACTCTTGCAACAAGTATGTCTAAAGGCCCCAAAGGAGATTAATCGGGTTCTCATGAGTGTCATTTACACATTCATGGTGCAGAATCCTTGTCAAACTATTACTAGGCTCATGAAACTACCCACGGAAATAACCACAACCTCTACGAAAGCACCGTAATGTTTGATAATATGGGCCAATGACCCGTGGTGTAGTGGTTAGCGTGTCTAGTACAAATTCACAGGCCCGGGTTCGAATCCCGACCAGGGGAGTCGGCGTGCAGTTCACCCAGCTGTCCATTCTCCCTTTCAGGATAATCGATAATTTGGGGACACCTGGGAAAGGTAAACTGTGGCATCTCGGATGTCACATTGGCCCTGTGTCGCGGGGTATTGGGTTCTTACCCACCACAGTCTCAAAGGCCATTGTGACGAAGATGAGCACCGAGGCCACCAGCAGCTATAGCACATGCTCTCAACTTTATTTACCCGGCACCAAAGGGCCAGCTTCTGCTGCCTAGACAGGCACACGTTGGGAGTCACAAAGTTTGGTTTCAAAACATTGCACCAAAATTCTGGAATACAGGAAATGTAAGCATGGTTTAGATATATGCACCAGTTTTTTCGTCTATTTGCATGCATCAACAAAACCTTTTATAGCTCTCAAATTCATTTACCGCTGCTGCCAGGGGAATACGCAGAGAGAAATGCATGCAACGTTCAATATACATAAACCAAAATAGGATGCAGCCATTAATTCACTTCCAATTACAAATTGTTCACGTGTGGCTCAGCTGCGTCCGCCGACACCAGTCAACTGGGTGTTGTTGTTTTTATCAAAAGTCTGGATATTAGAATTACCCGGGACTGAAATTTACGAAAATAGTGAAGCTTATTCAGTCTTGTCACTAGTACTCAGTATAGGGTTTTATAATAATATACTGTCAGTTTTAATGAAAAATCATATTTCTTTGCCTTTTTTATATAACATCATTTGGCTCTGTCTTCTTTTTTCATTTAACTTTATTTTAACATTTACAAAAATAGTCCAGTTCACTGTTACGACACGTTAATAATAACAATATCATTTGGGACGGATAGTCGACATTGTTCCATCCCCCCTTCCCTCTCTCCCTACGTCCCTCCCTCAAGTGTACATCACTCCTTTCTTTCCTTAGTCTAGCTCCATCTCCTTCCATCACTTTTAGAGCTCCCTTTCTTCCTTTATCCTTTGAACTCTTTTCTTTCCATACACCCTTCCTTCACACAAAGTCCCAAAGCTCACAACACACAAAGAGACCCAACACGAACATTTTCATAGATTACACCACTTCCGTGTAGTAGTGATTAGCGTGCCTATACATCATACTAATAATTTATTCTAGCCATGGCATGTATGGCAACACTGTTCCCGCCGAGTTGCTGATTGGCTGAAGGTGTCTGTTCGATGGTGGTGTTTTTTTACGCTGATACTCTATTATGTGTGATACTGAGTGTTTCGACAATTCAATTGTCAAAAGCAACTGAATATCCGTTATATACATGCCAATAATGAAAGGGAGGGGTAGCTAAGGAGATTGACCACATCCTCGTAAGAACTCGTTGGACGACTCTTCAGAACTGCAGGTTTTTGCGGAGTCCTGCGTTCTCTGCAACTGACCATATGCTTGTTGTTGCAACACTCAAGCTTCATGTCAGGTCAAGAAGAACCTCGAGATGCAACAATACTGTGTTCCATCTCGAGAGGCTAAAAGACCTGGCATGTACTCAGGAGTATATAGTGACAGTCTCAAATCGGTTCAATGTGCTCAGCGTGAGACTTCAAGCTGCCAAGGAGTGCAATGGAGAGCACCCGAGATCTAGCAGTGGATCTGCCTCGGCAGAGATACTGTAGAATATTGATGAGAGTCGTGCTGCCAGACTTGCTGGGAATCGGGACCAATATAGGGCTTTGTTGCGTAGGACTAGAGCTCTCCTGAAGAGAGACAAGGAGACGTATATCAGGGGTCTCGCTGAGGAAGTCGAAGGCCATTTAAATGCAAATGACCTCCGACTTGCTTACCGAGCCCTGAAAAAGCTTCGCTCCAAGCTTTCCTCTCAGGAGAGCGCTATCCGAACAGACCATGGCTGCCTTGTGTCAGACATGAGTGGACAGAGGGCTCGTTGGGCTGAGTACTTTATGCAGTTGTACACGGCGGACCCTCCAAGTGTGCAGCTTCCAGTTGCTGGGTTGCCGGTGGCGGATGACGATCCACCCAACGACGAAAGTCCACCCCCTTTTAACGAGGTCAGAGAGGCTGTGGCAAAGTTGAGGAGTTTAAAGGAACCTGGTATCTGTAACATCAATGTGGAGATGCTCAAAGCTGGAGGTGAGGCCTTGGTCCGCGGGTTGCATACGGTCTTCACTAACGTATGACAATCAGGTATTATTCCTCCTGACTGGAAGAGAGGACTGGTCGTTCCTCTCTCGAAAGGGAAAAGGGACCGTCAGGACTACAACAACTACCGTGGCATTGCACTACTCAGTGTGCTATGCAAGATGCTTGCTCACCTATTGCTGATGCAAATTCGCAGCCAGCTGCTCAAGCCGCAGAGACCTAAACAGTGTGGGTTCACGCCTGGTTAGTCAACAACTGACCGTATCCTTGCGCCGACGTGAGTTTCGACAGAGGATCCTTACAGCCTATGTCGATCTCATAATGGCGTTTGAATCAGTGCATCACGAGGGACTCTGGGATCTCCTGCGACTCCGTGGGATTCCTGCAAAGACTATTGGTTTACAGACTGGCCTGTATTTTGGGACTGAGAGTGCTGTGAAGTGTGGGGGGCTTGTCCAACTTCTCTCCCGTAACTGCGGGAGTGAGGCAGGACTGTGTCCTTGCCCCATCGAATTCAAGACGTATGGACTGGGTACTAAGCAGTGTTGTGGACCAAAGTCATTGTGGAGCACCCATTGCCAATACCAGGGTCACTGACCTTGTTTTTGCAGTAATCCTGGCGGAGTCGCTGGAGATTTTGATGATAGGTCTCGAGGCTCTACACGAGGAGGCGAAGCCCTTGGGACTTTAGGTCTCCTGGGCCAAGACCACGGTACAGATGTTTGGTTGCTTGCAAGATGAAACAGTACAGTCTGGACATGCGTGTTTCGAGGACATTGAGATCTCAGAAAATTTCACATACTTTGGTAACGTAGTTCAGAACAACGGCGAGTCTCGCCAGGAAGTCTTACGGTGGATTGGCTTGGCCCATGGTGTTATGGACTCGCTCAGCACGAGTATATGGCGTTGTCGATATCTGTGTAGAAGGACAGAGATCCGGATCTTCAAGTCCATTGTGCTCCCTGTCTTACTCTATGGCTGTGAGACATGGGCACTAAACGGGGAAATGGAGAGGCGGATTGATGCCGTTGGTAATAAATGTCTACGCAGAATCATGGGATACCGCTGGAATTACCTTGTTTCAAACCGGCTACTACTCCGTGAGACTGATTCGACATATATTTCTTGCATAGTCCGGCATCTCCAACTCCGGCTATACGGGCATGTGGCACGTTACCCAGAAGCCGACCCTGCTCATCGGGTTGTCTCTATAAGAGACAATCCTGAGTGGAGGAGGCCAAGGGGACGCCCATGGAGTTCGTGGCTTGAGTAAGTAGATAGATCCTGTAGAAAGGTACTCAAGATGGGAAAGGGGCCTCCATGGAAACTCGCCCGGAGGTACCCCCGGGCTTGGCGTCGTTGGGTACCCCCCCCCCCCCCAGCGTACGCCCCCATTGATTGATGTTTGATGAATATTGAAATTTTCGTAGGCAGAGATATATTATAAGATATCACGTACTTTTTATAATAATAGAACATTAAGGAACATTATCAATCAAAGCATTGGTATAGCACACATATAAATTATAACATTGCAACCCAAAATCGTGTCAGCACTAATTTTTAAAAAAATCTAATAAAAAACTCAAATTCGAATAGGCACCTTCAGCCAATCAGCATCTAGGCCAGGGATTCGCAACCGGGGGTATGGGAACCAAATGCTGGGGGTATAGGACTCAATCTTTGAATATATATATATATATATATATATATATATATATATATATATATATATATATATATATATATATATATATATATATATATATATATATATATATATATATATATATATATATATATATATATATATATATATATATATATATATATATATATATATATATATATATATATATATATATATATATATATATATTTGATTTATTAATATATAATGGTTAGAATGATACATTACAACTAGCACTGCTATTCAATATTTATAATTTGTGTTATTTCGTGACTAAAATTGATTAGTACTCAGTTGTATTACATTTCTTTCTCTAGAATAGATATTATAATATTTGGAAAGCAATTAAGTGTGGTTCTAAATATGGGGACAGGGCCGTAATTTCTTGGGGAGCTAGGGGGGGGGGGCTATAGCCCCACAATAATCTCTATATCGGCCTCAAAATCCCCCTAAAACTGCTTATTTTTCAAAATTTCTTTACCACCTACGCATGCTCGCTTCGCTCGCCACCCTCCCCCAACCTCATGAACCTATGATGCCCTCTAGCCCCCCAAAAATCTGCCACAATTACGGACCTGGGGAAATCATCAAACCACCCAAAATATTTGGCAACCCTGTCACGAGCGTCTTGCAACCCTTCATTGTTTTGAATATTATGAATGATAGTTGAGCTGTGGGCGCAGTCAGAGTTAGGTGATGATGATTTCAGCAGTCAAGCGAAGGGGTATGTGACCATACTGAGCAATCCAATGGTGGTCTGGGATCATCGAAAGCTTAACCCGGTAGCAGCGACGGGCCAACTTTGTGGCTTTACCGTGTACCAGCGATGGGCCAAATTTCTTCCATGATATAAACCTCCCAAAATAGGTGATGCATAAACTGATCACATATGCGTTGATATATATCATAAAATGGTTTGTGTGAGTGATGATTCTTTCTCATTATTTTGCTTAGAGGGGCCTTTAACTTACTCAACCTAACCTAACCTAACCTAAGAAACATGACCCCTGCAGCTACCGGGTTAAGAACCCCTGATCTAGGTGGAACAGTGTCACCATACATATCATGTGCAGATTAATTGGTATGAGATACAGCTACAAATCCGCGAACCCGGGTTAGAATCCCGGCCTGGGCAGTCGGCGCGCAGCTTACCCAGCTGTTCATCTCCCTTTTCGGACTGGTCGATAAATAGGTACCCGGGGAAACGTGGGGAAGGTACACTGTGGCAATCCCTGACTTCACACTGGCTCGTGTACCGGAGTAATGGGCTGTTCCTACCACAGGCTCAAAGAGAGAATGCAACGGAGATGAGCACCGCAGTCACGCGCAGCTTGAGCGTATGCAGCCAGCTTTACCTTACTTTATAGCATTACTTCTTTTGAAACTATATTGAAAACATTTTAGTACAATTTACTTAAAGTTTTCTGGCAGTGCAGTTTCACAAGTACGCGTAAAATTTACCAGTCTCAAGATTTCGTGTAAAATTTACATTTTTTTTATTTTTTATGCTCCATCACTAAAACCAGCACTAATACCAACATCACAACCACCACTGCATACACCAACACTACTACTACTACCTACTACTACTACTACTACTACTACTACTACTACTACTACTACTACTACTACAACTACAATAGTACTACAATATAGTCTGTTTCATTTCATCTGTCCACCAACAAAGAGGGCACCTGCGCATTTCTAGTTCGTGAATACGTGAAAATAAACTGTTGTGATAAACATTTAAGCTTATTTTTCAATAATATATTTGAATGTTTATGTACACAAAAAACAACTCAGTCGTTTGCATCGATAATCTAACATACAAGCACAGGAAAAGACAAGCTTGTATCAAATAACATAGTCACATCATGCTCGAACGATCTATGGTTTTGCAAGTTCCTTGATTGATAGCTCATTTCAGATATATTAAAAGACATCTGGTTCTGCAAGTGCATATAAAGGGTATTGTTGTGCTGGAAGTTTCCCCCGGCGACCATAGGCCTCTAGAAGGCTCCCGGAGAAACGAGCAAGGGGGCGGGGAGCAAGGCGAGCCGTCCGCGCCCCGCGGGGCGCGGCCAGGCGCCAGGCGGGAAGTGTTGCCAACTCGCATATATTTTTGCTACATGTTCTTGTATGATCTAAAATATACTGTAACATTCTAGACTGTACTGTTCTGGATATATATAGGAGAAGAGGGCGAGAGAGGGCAGTTCCAGTCATAGTAAGCTAGTGGTAAGTGAAGAGTCAGAGTGAAGTGTACTACTGAGGAAGAATATTAAACTACAGAAGCTGTGCAAAGTGTTTACATATCCAACTCCCACGGAGTCTCCTGACGGCGACACGGAACCCAAGTAACACGTCCGGCATAACACTGGTGTCAGGAGTGTAGCCATTTGTTTTTTCGCCATGGAGACTCGTTCCCAAGCTGCCCAGAGGGACGACATGTTGATTGAACTTTTGGAAGCCTTGAGACTACAGGGGGAGAAACAAGAAAGAGCACACCAAGAACTCAAAGAACAACAAGAAAAAGCACACCAAGAACTCAAAGAACAACAAGAAAAAGCACACCAAGAACTCAAAGAACAACAAGAAAGAGCACAGCATCAACAAGAAGGAACACTCCAAGAACTCAAAGAACAACAAGAAAAAGCACACCAAGAACTCAAAGAACAACAAGAAAGAGCACAGCATCAACAAGAAGGAACACTCCAAGAACTCAAAGAACAGCTAGAAGATCGCTTCACAGGATTACAGCTACAGCTAAAAGCAGTACAAGATGGCAGTGAATCAGTGCGAAGAGAAATGATTGATGTGACCACGAACTTGGGACAACGCCTGATAGAAGTGGAGAAAGAACACACAAATCTTCAACAAGAGATGGAGGTGGTACGGGAGACGACACACAAAGAAATATATTAGAAGTAAGTGACAGAGTGAAGGCCCTTGAAGACTGCTTGGCTGGAAACGGACAGCCAGTGCCTGCAGGGGCTAGTTGTACCCAAGATGCTTCTCCTACGCAAGTCCGGGGTAGTTTGAGCCCTGTTTCGCCTGAGTTTATCCCCGCAAGAAGTTCCGCCAGCCCCATGAGTCTGCTGGGTTCGCCTGTTAGAAAGAAGCCTCAGGAGTTTGATGGCAAGGTCTCCTGGGAGGCTTACCGCGCTCAGTTTGAGCTGTTGGCAGCTCGGAACGGATAGGATGACCAAGAGTGCGCGGTACAGCTGGCCACTAGCCTGAAAGGGGCGGCGCTGGAGGTCCTTGCTCAGCTCGACAATGCGACAAAGGGCAGCTACAGCGGGCTGGCACAGGCGCTGGAGAAACGATATGGGACCAAGCACCAGAACGAGCTCTTCAGGGTTAGGTTCAGAACCCGCAACAGGAGGCGCGGCGAGTCTCTTCAGGAACTCGCTCAGGACCTTGAGAGCATGGCGCACAAGGCATACCCAGGTGCCACCTATGACCTGCTGACGGTTTTGCTGCGTGATCAATTCATCGATGCCCTCTACAGCCCTCAGCTGAAGATACAAGTGAACCAAGCTAAGCCAACATCAATGCAGGAAGCTCTGGCACGTGCCATGGAGTTTGAGTCCTTTGTTAGGTCTAGCTTGTCAAGCTTCAGGGACGACTCGACTTCTGGCTTTAGGGCACGAAAGGGCGCTGTCAGCGACACAGACAGGTTCCAAGGAACGTGCTGGTACTGCGAGAAGGTTGGGCACAAGGAGAACGAATGCCATAAGAGGAAGAAGGAATATGAAGGTGGCGCTAAGAAGAAGCCCAGGGAAGGACCCAAGTGCTGGACCTGTGGAGAAAAGGGGCACTGGAAGAATGAGTGTCGGAAAAATGTGCCCCCAACGAGCGACCACCATCGGGAAACTAAGAAGGACTGGTTCACGGGGGCAACGACCAGTCTGTCCTGTACATGCCCCGAAGATATCAGTGTGCAGGAGAACCACCATGACAAGCTGCCAAGTGGAGGGCAAGGTTGACGGAGTGTTGTGGCCTGTGGTCGTCGACACAGGCTCGGAACGCACATTGGTGCGGCCTGACATGGTGAGTCATCGTCGGCTTCCTAAGACGCCGCATCGACTGTACGGAGTCACAGGACACTACGCAGAGCTCAGAGGCCCAGTGGACGTGAAGTTTGAGCTCGGAGGAAAGGAAGAGTTCCTCTCTGTGTACGTGGTATGGATTATCTTGTCTCCCACAGGTGCGAGCTGGACTTCCGCGCTAAGCAGCTGACTGTAGGAGGAAGGAGGGTGCCACTGACGACTGTGAACAAGGAAGACCTGCCAGTGACGGTCAAGCGCACCACCATTATTCCTCCGAGGTCGGAGATGCTGTTACCTTATCAAATTACGGGTGCCCCCCCGGCTAGCCTGTGTGTGGTAGAGAGTGGAAGTCGATGCCCGGTAGAAAACGGGGTGATTGTAGGCAGAACTTTGGTAGACCCTGCTGCAGCGGAAGTGCCTGTCATCGTGGCCAATGTCTCCTTCAGCCCAAAGAAAATAAAACAAGGGACCATGGTGGGGTTGTGCCAAGAGATCGACCAGAAACCAAGAACCTGTGTCTGCAGGAGAACCCTGACGAAGCCCCAGGAGGAACTGCCTGACTACCTGCGCGACCTGTTTGACAGGAGCTCCAAGTGTCTAGAGGAGCCCCAAGTGGAACAGCTCAGGGAGCTTCTCGTGAGGAATGCAGATGTGTTTTCCACAGGAGACCTGGACTTGGGGTGTACGGACCTGGTAGAGCACCACATCGACACAGGTAGCCACCGCCCAGTGAAGCAAGCTCCTCGAAGGATGGCACCAGCCCGTCGCAAGGAGATGGATGAGGTGATGGATGATCTCCGGCAACAGGGGTTAATCGAGCGGTCCAGCAGCCCGTGGGCGTCTGCTGTAGTGCTCGTCAGGAAAAAGGACGGTTCCCTCAGGTGCTGCGTGGACTACCGAGCCCTCAACGATCTCACCATCAAGGATTCATACCCACTCCCACGGATCGACGACACGCTCGACGCTTTGGTGGGCTCCAAGTGGTTTTCAACACTGGATATGAAGTCTGGGTATCACCAAGTCAAAATGGCGGAACAGGACAAAGAGAAAACAGCCTTCTCCTACGGTCAAGGCCTGTGGCAGTTTAAGGTCATGCCCTTTGGCCTATGCAACGCGCCGGCCACGTTCGAGCGGCTGATGGAGAGGGTGCTGGAGGGACTTCACTGGAAGACGGCACTCATCTACCTCGACGACGTGATTGTCTTTGGCCAGACCTTCGAGCAGGAGATGGAAAGGCTATCAGAGGTTTTCGCCCGGTTTAGAGCTGCACACCTTAAGCTCAGCCCGAAGAAATGCCGTCTGTTCCAAAAGGAGGTCCAATACTTGGGACACATCGTGAGCGAGGCTGGAGTACGCACTGATCCTGAGAAGGTGGCTGCGGTAAGGGACTGGCCGACACCCACCAACGTGAAGGAGCTGCGGAGCTTCCTCGGGTTGTGCTCATACTACCGCAGGTTTGTGAAAGGCTTTACATGATTGCTGCACCACTGCACCTCCTGACGAAGAAGGGGCGCAAGTTTGAGTGGACAGCGGAAACTCAGGTTGCCTTTGAGAAGCTCAAGGAGGCCCTCATCAGCTCGCCCGTACTCACCTACCCAGACCCCTCTAAGCCTTTTATACTGGATTGTGATGCCAGTGATGAGGGGATTGGTGGAGTGCTATCCCAGGCATGTGCCGACATGGAACGGGTTGTGGCCTACTTCAGCAAAAAGCTCACCCCAGCCGAGAAAAACTGTTGCGTGACCCGGAAAGAACTCCTGGCAGTAGTCAAGAGCCTTGACTTTTTCCATGCTTACCTGTACGGTGCAACTTTCACCATCCGCACGGATCACGCTGCATTGCGGTGGTTGAAGTCACTAAAAAACCCTGAGGGCCAGCTTGCTCGCTGGATAGGTAAACTAGAGCAACATCACTACACTATTGTGCATCGATCTGGGCTAACACACGGTAACGTGGACAGCTTGAGCCGGCGCCCCTGCCAACCTGAGTGTCAACATTGCCTCCAGAGGGAAAGCGTCCAGAATATGTGCCGCCGCACTACAGTGGAACAGACAGCGGAGGTGCCATAGGAAGACTTGGGAAAACTGCAGCGGGAGGACCGAGATTTGAGACCAATTATGGAGTGGCTGAGTCAAGCGTCAACGCGACCTGGGTGGGAAGTAATCTCGAGAGAAAGCCTTACCACCAAGAATTACTGGATTCAGTGGGACACTCTTCGGATGGACAACGGGGTGTTGCAGCGACGCTGGGTCTCTCATGATGGTCTTGACCACTACTGGTCCACGGTGCTACCTGTGAAGTCCCGGGAAGGCGTCTTGAAAGAAATGCACGACAGCATCACCAGCGGACACCTTGGGGTAAAGAAGACACTGAGTCGCCTGCGCCAAAGGTTCTATTGGGGTGGCATGAGGAAGGACGTGGAAGAATGGTGTCACGCGTGTGAGGTGTGCTGTGCAAAGAAGGGCCCCAAGAAGCGTCACCGTGCCCCATTGCAACTATACCAGGTTGGAGCCCCCATGGAATGGGTGGCAGTGGATATAGCAGGACCCTTGCCTCTGACGACGAACGGAAATAGGTACATCTGCGTAACAATGGATTACTTCACCAAGTGGCCGGAAGCCTACGCCATCCCTGACCAGGAAGCCACTACCATCGCCAAGGTTTTGGTGGAGGAGTTCTTCTGTCGCTTCGGTGTGCCTAACGAGCTCCATTCCGACCAGGGAAGGAATTTTGAGTCAACAGTCCTTGCTGAGTGCTGCAAGCTCCTGGGTATCAAGAAGACCCGGACCACCCCTCTGCACCCACAGTCAGATGGAATGGCGGAGAGGTTTAATTGGACGTTGGGCCAGGAGTTGGCCAAGCAGTGCAACAATGATCAGTCTTCATGGGATCAGAAGCTGCCTGCGCTTCTCATGGCCTACAGGTCTGCCGCCCACGAGACTACGGGGTATTCACCGGCAAAGCTGATGTTTGGACGTGAGCTGCGATTGCCGGTGGACCTACTGACAGGAAGGCCTCCTGGGGAAAGCCTTCCAAGGGACGCCCAGTTTTGCCCGTCAACTAGAGGAACGGCTGGAAGAGGTGCACCATCAAGTCCGAGGTGCCTTGAAGTTCTCCGGGGAGGCCATGAAGCGCGGTTACAATATGAGGGCAAGCCACGTTGACTTCAAGGAAGGAGACCGAGTCTGGCTTTACAACCCGCAGAGGAAGAAAGGACAGTCTCCGAAGTTACAGAGCCCCTGGGAAGGCCCTTACACTGTGCTACAACGCCTCTCCGACGTGACTTACCGAATCCGGAGAACGGAAAGGACCAAGCCGAAAGTTGTCCACGTCAACCGCCTATGGAGGTACCACGGTCCGGGAAACTACACCTGGAACAACTACAGACACTCAGCAGCCGACGAAAACGCAAGGGACGTCCAGGACCGAGAGGAGGTCGACGACGACGTAGGCCTTCTGGACCTTTCAGCCGAGGGAAATAACCTCCCGGCTTCGGCAGATGTTCCAGGGACACCCCAATAAGCGGACGACGACGAGGCGCGCCAGGAGACAGACGTGCAGGAGGCACCGAGCAGAAGACAGAGACAACGCAGGCGTCCACAGCGATACGACGATTATTATGTTTCTGATTAATTTTCTTACGTTTGTATATAGTTAAGTGTGTGATCGGGACGATCACAATTAAGAGGGAGGGATAGTGTTGTGCTGGAAGCTTCCCCCGGCGACCATAGGCCTCTAGAAGGCTCCCGGAGAAACAAGCAAGGGGGCGGGGAGCAAGGAGAGCCGTCCGACCATGGGCGCGGCCAGGCGCCAGGCGGGAAGTGTTGCCAACTCGCATATATTTTTGCTACATGTTCTTGTATGATCTAAAATATACTGTAACATTCTAGACTGTACTGTTCTGGATATATATAGGAGAAGAGGGCGAGAGAGGGCAGTTCCAGTCATAGTAAGCTAGTGGTAAGTGAAGAGTCAGAGTGAAGTGTACTACTGAGGAAGAATATTAAACTACAGAAGCGGTGCAAAGTGTTTACATATCCAACTCCCACGGAGTCTCCTGACGGCGACACGGAACCCAAGTAACACGTCCGGCATAACAGTATCTTAATAATTTACTGCATGTAAATAACGATTAGTAATCGGAAAAAAAATGAAATCGTAAATAATAACTGTTGAATGCGATACTGGGCTATTTTGCATATTAGGCTACCCATGTTATTTACATGCAACACATCAAAATTCCTTGTGTATATGCACTTACGGAGTCGGATGTCACTTTACGTAGCTGAATGAGATGAAATATGGGTATCTGAAAGGCACAGACTTACATACTAGACTGCTCGTCCTCTATCTCCCTGTATTGTGCTGAGAGAAGCCGGCCTGGGGCCGTGGATGTGCCCAGTTCATCCAAAACCGACGACTTCACACACTTCACTCCCTCCCACCCAGTTTCCTGACCCCAACATTCATTTTTAAGAAAAATCATCTTCCTGAGAAACTCTGCATCACACTAACATATTTCCCTTCAACTCCTTAGTTCTCGGCTGGTTTTCGTCGCATCACTTTTATAAGCCCAGATTTAGACCCTAGGTATATTTTTACCTCGGAACGTACCCTACACCATCAGAAGCAGAAAAGCATGCAGATTTAGGATCTTGGCTTATAAAAGTGATGCGACGAAAACCAGCTGAGTACTGAGGAGTTGAAGGGAAATAAGTGCAAGAAAATGTGTACTCCCTACTTCATTTAACTCTGATTTTCGTATGTGTATTTTTACATTATTGTTACAGTTTTATGCTAGTGTGATGCAGAATTTTCTCAGGAAGATGATGGTGATCTTAGTTTTTTCTTAAAAATTAATGTTGGGGTCAGGAAATTGGGTGGGAGTGAGGTGTGTGAAGTCGTCGGTTTTGGATGAACTGGGCACACCCACGGCCCCAGGCCGGCTTCACTTGGAGGGCCTTGGCGAGCAGTCTAGTATGTAAGTCTGTGCTGAAAGGCTATAAATAGTTCGAGTATGATCAGACTATACTGTTTGATATACAAATTGTTCTTTTGTGTACTTGTATGGTAGATTATCGATGCAAATCAGCTTGTTTGCGGTTCATATAAGAGGGCCTGAGGGTTTTTTGTATACACATACATCAAAATATGTCACTGAAAATATAAAGTTGATCATCATGCAATTGCGAACCAACAATGCGCAGTTGCCACATCTACGTTCGCGAGTGGACAGACGAAATGAAACGGACTATACTACTATTACTTCTACAACGGGATACGCTTTTGTAGCGAGAGATGGCCCCTTTCGCTTTCACCCTCCCCCCACCTCATTGCGCATGGGATTGGCTGTGTGTGGGTGCAGCTTAGGCCACTGGGAGGGCCTTTGAAAGGAAGTCGTTTTGCCTACTCCGGATAATCCCTATTCCAACTGGTACTGTGGTGATCTCTCTCTCTCTCTCTCTCTCTCTCTCTCTCTCTCTCTCACACACACACACACACACACACACACACACACACACACACCATCTGTTATTTCCTCCTCCTCCTTTTGCTGCTGCTCTAATTAACCTTTTCCTTCTTCTAGCCCTTCCGTTAAGTCTCAGGTATAGTCATTACCAGCTTAGATTTGACCTTCCATGAGGTGACGAGAACTGTCAGTTGACTTCTTTCACTCGTGCAGCAGTTTTCGAAACTTCAGTAGTTACTCTAGTTATTTTCTTGGATATTTTTCATCCCAGGTGATAAAGCAGTCATTTGCGATGAGGACCGAACGTCTCAAAACACAAATCTGATGGTACTTGACGACATAATAAATGATTAATGAGAGCACCTATATTTACCCACGGGGCTCGCAGCCTCCGGGTTTCTCCTTCTAAAACGGAAGGGACTCGCGCTACTCAAGCGTGTGGCAACTATACTACTACTACTACTACTACTACTACTACTACTACAACTACTACTGCCACTACAACTACTACTACTACTACTACTACCAACAACAACAACACTTCTTATAGTACGTAGTGACACCAGGTAGGCAAACAATAATGTCAGCAGAGGAGTGAAATAACTTCAAAGAAAAAATCGAGACAAAAGCTCCAGACAGCGACCGACCAAGTTTGGGTGGCGAGTGGAACATCAGTGCGCCGTTTGGGACTCATTCCACTGGTATAGATTCCTCGAGAGTGACTTTCTGATGGACGTCCAGGAAAATCTTCTGACATTTTTCCCCACCATTCTGCCTTCAGGACCAGAATTGACACTATAAAACCTCCCACGTAAGAATAAAAATGTGGATGCCACTTTACATGTTGCATTCCGAGTGACGTTCGCCCCAAGTATATTAAGAAACTACACTTCGGAGTCTCAAAGGATTCTGCCAAGCCTTCGCGTTCGTTCTGCGCATGCAAATTTGCGTCATAGTTTGCTCTCCACAGTTTTTTTTTCTGTTTTTTTTTACTGACCTCTGGTCACCTCCGGGAATACTGAGGTCATGACAAAAATATCAGTATGAAAATATATGCAAATAAGACGAAGAGTTCAGGATTTTTTTTTTTTTTTTTTTTTTTTTGGTATGCATAAAAATGTTTTACATGCATGAGGTCATGACCTCATGACGTAATGCAAATAATGAATATAAAAATGCCCTAGCGGCCTTATTATTAATCATTGAAAAACGTATTGCCACATTTGAATACGGGCACAGTACTTTAAATAACGTCCATACTGAATTTTTCAAAATTCCCGTACGTCATGAACTGCTGCGGCTGTGTTGACGTTACGCGTCATGGTGTCACCATCATATGCGATTTCAGACGTTTACTTCCTTCTTAAATGTATATTATTTACCTTTTGAAATATCTGATATAAACGATTATTTTCCTCCTCATTATCAATACACACAGCAATTTTCAAGTCCATATATTGTGTTTTAGATTATGATGAATGTTTTTATTCAAAATTTCATGTTTCGAGTTTGGAGTGGCCAGTATCGGCCATTATTTCATTCAATAGTTAGATGATGACTTCTTTATATGTTACTCATGAACATCTATTGATTTTTCTTTCAAACTCTTTTAAGAAGATTCGAAAAAAGGCATCTGAGAGGTGGGATACTTTTGAATTAGTGCAAGTCATCTGTGAAATTAATGGAAGGAAAAACACTTTTATTGTGGTTTATCGACCTCCAGATTCAAGAGCAGAGGTGTTTATTGATGAATTTCGCACATACCTGGAGTCTGTGGACATGGTGAGTGCAAATGTGTTCATCTGTGGTGACTATAACCTATGGATCGATGATCCTGAAAATTCTTTTGCATGGCCTTCACTGAGATGATGGACTCTTTCAACTAGATCAATAAAGTGAATGAGGGGACCTCTATGGGGGGACATGTGTTAGACTTGGTTTTCAGTGCTATAGACTGCGATCGTGTGCAAGGGATGTGTGTCTATGAAATATGTAGTATATCCCCTGTGCATAAATTGGTAACCTTTGAAATTTCAAATTCGAAGGAAGCAGCGCAGATAAAAGAAAATACGTTCAGACAGCGAAGAAATTTTCAACCAGAAATATTGATAAACTCTGTGATGCAGAAATTTACCATTAAAAGTCGTGAAATCTGTGAACATGGCTCGGTGGTATGTGAAAATTGTGTTACCTACCTGGTTGCTTATATAATGGTATAGCTAGAGATGAGTATAACAGCCTCTGCCCTCTGATTGAAAAAGAGATAGTGTCGAAAGATCATGCGCCTCGGTTTGATGCGGAAATACTGAGGCCATATGACGGAGGCTTAAAACAGATGAGGCAAGAAGAGCATACCAGGAGGCAAGAAATAAAGAAAACCAGCTTGTGATAAAGCGGAAAAGAGAATACTATCGGAACAAGGTTGTGGAAGCAGGGCCTAACATCAATAAACTATATAAGGTGCTTGACAGTTTGACTGGAAACAAAAAAGTTAACAAACTACGGGATGTGTTCGCCGATGATGTGCTGCCAAACATGTTTCTAGACTTTTTTGGTAAGAAAATTGAGAAAGTTATCAGAAACATGGTCTAAGAAGGTAAGGTCGACCGATGCGCAGCCCGTCGATGATGTCACGAGAAGGGAGCCTCTCAGCCGCGGTACTTCTCCCATTCTCTTTCACAATTCAGCGGTAACTAGGTTATTTTCAAAAGAGGAAGTGTATCTCTCTCTCTCTCTCTCTCTCTCTCTCTCTCTCTCTCTCTCTGTGTGTGTGTGTGTGTGTGTATACACACACACACACACACACACACAGAGAGAGAGAGAGAGAGAGAGAGAGAGAGAATGTGGCGGGAGTGAGAGCAGTTAAGTAAAAGACAGCGAGCGGAGAACATAACGGTGTGAGTGTGACTGATGGAGTTGCCAGCTTGCTGCGTCGCTCTGGTGTTTTTATACCCTGTGTTACGTCACAAGGAGGGAGGGGAGTATGTGCGGAATGGAACGAATTTTGGGCCGCCCGTCGGTCGACCTTACTTAAGACCCAAATACACTGCCGAATTTTTGGCTCACGAATGTGCGCGAATATGCAAGTCATCCTGTGTCGCGAACAAGTTCGGCATCTTTCTTGCCTGTTCTTGGCCGTTCGGGGACATGTCTGCGTCTACCACGCGACTTTTGACAATTGGTCACGACCGCCACTAAAGTTTCATGTTGCATGAAAAATTCGCGGCCGTTCGCTGAATGTGCACGAATGCAAAATGGCCGCCGAAATGTCGCCGAAATGTCGCCGACATGTCGCTGACAATTCGGCGTCCGATTCGCGGTGTTCGGCGTATTGTCGCCGAATTTTGACCGTTGAAATTTTAATTTTATTGGCAAATTTGTCGCCGACATGTCGCCGACTATTCGGGGACATGTCTCCGACATGTCGCCGAATGGCCACGACTATTCGAGGACATGTCCCTGAATATTCGGCGAATTAATCACGACGCGGCAAACGGGTCGCGGAGGAAGGTGTACACGGGTGTCTGTCTATCTATTTATCTATCTTTATATCTATCTATTTATGTATATATATATATATATATATATATATATATATATATATATATATATATATATATATATATATATATATATATATATATATATATATATATATACACGAGCAAAATAATACTATAATAATAAATAGTAAACAAGAAAATATGAAAACAAGAAGAATCATGAATATATAAAATAGGTATGGAACTAACATTTTCATTTACTTCATAATTAATTTACTATTTATTACTTTATTTATTTCTTAATATCATTATTCTGCCATTATTTAATCTTTTGTTTTATTTTTTAGTTATTTAAATTTATTTCTTCTTTCAGTTACTGGTTTGTTTATTAATATTATAGAAACATTCATTCATTCCAAAATATTTGTAGGAGGCAAAACAAAACAAGTCACATTTATACATTTTATTACACATACTATCATACATATTACCACATATATTACCACATGGTATTTACTCGCCCATAATTCTGTCCTGCCAGGCCACTGCTCCCGGGTGTAGTAGTAGTCCATGAGGTAGGCGCGGATTCACGTGCTGTTATATGCCACATGGGCATCAGATGTTCAGCTGTCAGAAATCTTGGCACTGACGGCGAATTGTCCCCGACATGTCGCCGACACTTCGGAGACATGCGAAGACACTCGGAGACTTGTCGCCAGTTATTCCGCGACAAAAAAAAACGTTAAAATTTCAGATTTTGAGCTCGGCGATATGGACACCGAATAGTCGGCGACATGTCTCCGAATTGTCCCCGAATTGACTTGAGCATTCGCCGACATGTCGCCGAATGGTCACGAACTGTAAGAATCTTGGTCATGTCGGCGAACCGGTCGCCGAATTTTTTCACGAACTGATTCGGCGTCAAGTTCGTGGCCAAAATTCGGCAGTGTATTTGGGGCTTTACTTAAGCCCCGGCCGGTCACACTGTGCCGACTCTAGGCCACGACAACCCAACGACTTTTCCATTTGACAAGTTGGTTCCCACGCTCCAAGAATGGGGGGGGGGGGGGGAGGTTTTATTGGGGTCTTGGTGTTTTGCCGACTGTCTGGGATATTCGGCCAACTATTTTTTTTTAGTAGTTGCCAGCATGTCGTGCTAACCCTCACGACTCCATACTCCCGTCACGACGTCGGCGCAGCATTCGGCAACAGTTTCAAGACCTCTTTCAAGACATGCACGACCCTTTCACATTAACATCCAAGAACTCGTGTACCCTAGAACCGTGGGTAGTCGTGACCCAGAGTCAGCACAGTGTGAACATTCATTCACGAACTTTATTTAGATCATGATCAGGAACTTTAAAGCCGCCAGTTACCATGGACCCGCTTTGGAAACTCCAGTCCCTGAAATTAAGTTACCAACTTTCAACAAGTGGATGTGGCTGTGGTGAAAACTATCGTACACATGGTGAAACTGACGTACTGTGATAATGATCCCTTGCCGATAAGTGACATCATTAAGAGCGGAAACTTTAGTGATTCTTCAAATATTATGACTGAGATGTTTAATATTAGTATTGAAAATAAGACTTTCCCGGAGAGTGAGAAAGTGGCGATCGTGAAACCTATAGTCAAGGGTAAACTGGATCGACAGTGTTTTAAGTTCCTTTAGACCAGTATCCAACTTGACGTTTCTATCTAAGATACTTGAAAATGTGATCTTAGATCAGCTAATGGAGCATCTGCTAGTGGTGCAAGCTTTGCCGGATAATCAATCTGCTTACAAGAGGCTTTACTCAACAGAAACTTCTCTCTGTTCGGTGGTAAACAATTTATTTGTACTCATGGATGAAGGGAAGTGTGGTCTTCTGATTTTGTTAGACTTGAGTGCTGCGTTTGACACAGTGGAGCCAAGTTTATTGCTTCAGGATTGTAGAAACATTGGAATTGTGGGTGGTGCGCTGGATTATCTGAGGATCTTCTTTGAGAACAGAACATACTGTGTGCAAATAGGTAAATCGTTCTCTGCTCATAAAATTTTGCAAAGAGGAGTCCCTCAAGCCCCAAATATACTGCCGAATTTTGGCTCACGAATGTGCGCGAATATGCAAGTCATCCTGTGTCGCGAACAAGTTCGGCATCTTTCTTGCCTGTTCTTGGCCGTTCGGGGACATGTCTGCGTCCACCACACGACTTTTGACAGTTGGTCACGACCGCCACGAAAGTTTCATGTTGCATGAAAAATTCGCGGCCGTTCGCCGAATGTGCACGAATGCAACATGTCGCCGACATGTCGCCGACAATTCGGCGTCCGATTCGCGGTGTTCGGCGAATTGTCGCCGAATTTTGACCGTTGAAATTTAAATTTTATTGGCAAATTTGTCGCCGACATGTCGCCGACTATTCGGGGACATGTCTCCGACATGTCGCCGAATGGCCAAGACTATTCGGGGACATGTCCCCGAATATTCGGCGAATTAATCACGACACGCAAACGGGTCGCGGTGGGAGGTGTACACGGGGGTCTGTCTGTCTATCTATCTATCTATCTATCTATTTATGTATAATCTTTCTATCTATCTATCTATCTATCTATCTATCTATCTATCTATCTATATCTCTATCTATCTCTCTATCTCTCTCTCTCTATCTCTCTATCTCTCTCTCTATCTATCTATCTATCTATCTCTCTATCTATCTATCTCTCTATCTATCTATATATATATATATATATATATATATATATATATATATATATATATATATATATATATATATATATATATATATATATATATATATATATATATATATATATATATATATATATATATATATATATATATATATATACACGGAATAAAATAATACTATAATAATAAATAGTAAACAAGAAAATATGAAAAACAAGAAGAATCATGAATATATAAAATAGGTATGGAACTAACATTTTCATTTATTTCATAACTAATTCACTATTTATTACTTTATTTATTTCTTAATATCATTATTCTGCCATTATTTAACCTTTGTTTCATTTTCAGTTATTTAGAAATATTTCTTCTTTCAGTTACTGGTTTGTTTACTGATATTACGTAAACATTCATTCATTCTAAAATATTTGTTGGAGAGCAAAACAAAAACAAGTCACATTTATACATTTTATTACACATACTATCATACATATTACCACACATATTACCACACATGGTATTTACTCGCCCACAATTCTGTCCTGCCAGGCCACTGCTCCCCGGGTGTTGTAGTAGTCCATGAGGTAAGCGCGGATTCCCGTGCTTTTATATGCCACATGGGCATCAGATGATCAGCTGTCAGAAATCTTGGCACTGTCGGAGAATTGTCCCCGACATTTCGCCGACACTTCGGGGACATGCGAAGACAATTCAGAGACTTGTCGCCAGTTATTCCGCGACAAAAAAAACGTTAAGATTTCAGATTTTGAGCTCGGCGACATGGACGCCGAATAGTCAGCGACATGTCTCCAAACTGTCCCCGAATTGTCTTGAGCATTCGCCGACATGTCGCCGAATGGTCACGAACTGTAAGAATCTTGGTCATGTCGGCGAGCCGGTCGCCGAATTTTTTCATGAACTGATTCGGCGTCAAGTTCGTGGCCAAAATTCGGCAGTGTATTTGGGGCTTCAGGGAAGTGTACTGGGTCCAGTCTTATTGTATGTGTACACTATTGGACTTTCACATCTGCTAAGAAAACATGGAGTTGATTTTAAACTGTATGCTGATGATACACAGTTCTATCTGTCGCTGAGTGACGTGGAAAACACTGAAGATAAGCTGAGCAGAATTATGGATGATCTTGGGAAATGGATGAATTCTAAGCAATTGAAGCTGAATGAGGATAAAACTGAATGCTTAAGGATGTCAGTACGTTTCTAGGGTCGAAAAAAAAATTGAAAAAAATAGGAAAATTTCTAAAAAGTAACCTACAACACTTGGGAACATCCTCCCGAGAGATCAGCGTCATCTGAATGTAAACAAATCACCCGCTGGGATTTAATTAAGGGTGGGTTTTAAAATCTCGCATCCCTTGGTAAATTCCTTATGTTCTAAGTGTAACTTTTCCCGTATATATGCGCCGATTTCTTTCATTCAAAAAGCATTTTAATCAGGAAGGATGAGATATGAACGCTTGCTATCGTTTGGATCTATACAATAGCAAAAAAATTTTTTTTTAAAGTTCGATGAAATAATATTAAAAAAATTGACAAATATTTTTCAAAAATCAAAATCAACTTGAAACATTATTTTGATAGCAGACCCTATTTCTTACACATACTATCATAAGCTGCAGTAGGAGAAGAAGTGCAAAGGAGGAGATATTTTTTTAAAGTGCAAAATCATGGTTTTGAGATATCAAGTGATGAAGTTGAAATATTTTGTGTATTTTACCTATTCCAACTGGGGATTTGAAATCCACAGGATATATACTTCAGGATATGAAGAAAAAGCAGACATGGTTTCCTTTACTTACTTGCATTGGTTGTGTAGACAGGCTGCTTTGTTTACCCAATGATACGTCTTTTTTACGGGGTCACAAATGAATGTACCCGAATTTGACCATATTTCGCCATATTTCAAAGTAAAAACCAGTGTTCTACTGTGTAAAATCAATAAAATATCATTCAAAAGACATCTGAGGTGGAGTCCCATATGGACTGATAAAGGCCTACGAATATTTGATTCCTACAATTATAAGAGACATGAAACATCACCTGCAATACATTTTTTTTTTTTCATGTATTATATAATATCTGTCAATACTTGTGCACAGTTCACTTATTGTCCCCATTTTATCTATGTACAGGGACTGAAAATGGAAGGAAAACTTTGACGCGCGTTTCCCGAAACTTTAATTTTGATAAAGTTATAGGTACAATAGTTGCATCTGCTCTAAGATTCCTTGCTATATTTTTATTTTCTTTGCTTTATTTGAAGGCTGACACTTTTTTATAAATACTTTGGCAGCATTAGGTTTTTATGTTGAGTATCTGATTTTTCTGGCACTATTAATGCTTTATTGCAGAGGAACACATGGATAGGGTACATTAGTAATGTCTTCATGGATTACACAATAGCCCTACAACAGTGAATCTTCCAAAATTTCATGTCCATGTCCAGAGTATTTCTCAAAAAAAAATTGCAAGGCATAAGTCATAATATCAACGGAGTAGATGCATGATGAAAATGTTCATTTTTTATGCATGAAAATATTGTTATGCCGGACGTGTTACTTGGGTTCCGTGTCGCCGTCAGGAGACTCCGTGGGGGGGGAGATATGTGAAACACCTTGCACAGCTTTTGTAGTTTAATATTCCTCCTTAGTAATACAATTCACTCTGACTCTTCACTGACCACTAGCTGACTATGACTTACTATGACTGACTGTCTCTCTCTCTCTCTCTCTCTATATATAGATATATATATATATATATATATATATATATATATATATATATATATATATATATATATATATATATATATATATATATATATATATATATATATATATATATATATATATATATATATATATATATATATATATATATATATATATATATATATATATATATATATATATATATATATATATATATATATATATATATATATATAT
Organism: Eriocheir sinensis; assembly: GCF_024679095.1. Taxonomy (NCBI): domain Eukaryota; kingdom Metazoa; phylum Arthropoda; class Malacostraca; order Decapoda; family Varunidae; genus Eriocheir; species Eriocheir sinensis. The sequence goes on along the minus strand of NC_066511.1, from coordinate 5,078,224 downwards.
ATATATATAGATATATATATATATATATAGATATATATATATATAGATATATATATATATATATATATATATATATATACCGCACAGCACAGTCTAGAACGTTACAGTATATTTGATCATACAAGAATGAACATGTAGCAAAAATCTGGGCGAGTTGGCAACACTTCCCGCCTGGCGCCCGACCGTGCCCCGCGGAGCGCGGGCGGGGCCTTGCTCCCCGCCCCCCTGCTCGCTCCTCCCGGAGTCTTCCAGAGGCCCATAGATCCCGGGGGAAGCTTCCAGAACAACACTACCCCTCCCTTTTAAGTGTGATCGTCCCGATCACACACTTAACTATATACAAACATAAGAAAATTAATCAAAAAACCTAATAATCGTCGTATCGACGTGGACGCTTGCGTTGTCTCTGCCTTCTGTCCTCTGCCTCCTGCGCGTCTGTCTCCTGGTGCACCTCGTCGTCGTCCGCTTCTTGGGATGTCCCTGGAACATCTGCCGAAGCCGGGAGGTTATCTCCCTCGGCTGAAAGGTCCAGAAGACCTATGTCGTCGTCACCCTTCTCTTGGTCCTGGACGTCCCTTGCGTTTTCGTCGGCTGCTGGATGTCTGTAGTTGTCCCAACTTCGTGGTCACATCAGTCATTTATCTTCGCACTGACTCACTTCCATCTTGTACTGCTTTTAGCTGTAGCTGTAATCCTGTGAAGCGATCTTCTAGCTGTTCTTTGAGTTCTTGGAGTGTTTCTTCTTGTTGTTGCTGTGCTCTTTCTTGTTGTTCTTTGAGTTCTTGGAGTGTTTCTTCTTGTTGTTGCTGTGCTCTTTCTTGTTGTTCTTTGAGTTCTTGGAGTGTTTCTTCTTGTTGTTGCTGTGCTCTTTCTTGTTGTTCTTTGAGTTCTTAGAGTGTTCCTTCTTGTTACTGTGCTCTTTATTGTTGTTCTTTGAGTTATTGGAGCGTTTCTTCTTTTTGTTGCTGTGCTCTTTCTTGTTGTTCTTTGAGTTCTTGGAGTGTTTCTTCTTGTTGTTGCTGTGCTCTTTCTTGTTGTTCTTTGAGTTCTTGGTGTGCTCTTTCTTGTTGTTGCTGTGCTCTTTCTTGTTGTTCTTTGAGTTCTTGGAATGTTTCTTCTTGTTGTTGCTGTGCTCTTTCTTGTTGTTTTTGAGTTCTTGGAGTGTTTCTTCTTGTTGTTGCTGTGCTCTTTCTTGTTGTTGCTGTGCTCTTTCTTGTTGTTCTCTTGAGTGCTTGGAGTGTTTCTTCTTGTTGCTGCTGTGCTCTTTCTTGTTGTTGCTGTGCTCTTTCTTGTTTCTTCCCCTATAGTCTCAAAGCTTCCAAGAGTTCAGTCAACACGTCGTCCCTCTGGGCAGCTTGGGAACGAGTCTCCATGGCGAAAAAAACAAATGCCTACACTCCTGACGCCAAATGTTATGCCGGACGTGTTACTTGGGTTCCGTGTCGCCGTCAGGAGACTCCGTGGTGGGGGAGATATGTAAAACACCTTACACAGCTTCTGTAGTTTAATATCCCTCCTTAGTAGCTACAATTCACTCTGACTCTTCACTGACCACTAGTTGACTATGACTTACTATGACTGTGACTGCCTCCTCTCGCCCTCTTTTTCTATATACATACCGAACAGTACAGTCTAGAACGTTACAGTATATTCGATCATACAAGAATGAACATGTTGCAAAAATCTGGGCGAGTTAGCAACACATCCCGCCTGGCTCCCGACCGCGCCCCGCGGGGTGCGTTCGGGGCCTTGCTCCCCGCCCCCCTGTTCGCTCCTCCCGGAGTCTTCCAGAAGCCCATAGACCCCGGGGAAAGCTTCCAGCACAACACTATCCCCCCCTCTTAAGTGTGATCGTCCCGATCACACACTTAACTATATACAAACATTAGAAAATTAATCAAAAAACCTAATAATCGTCGTATCGCCGTGGACGCCTGCGTTGTATCTGTCTTCTGTCCTCTGCCTCCTGCGCGTCTGTCTCCTGGTGCACCTCGTCGTCGTCCGCTTCTTGGGATGTCCCTGGAACATCTGCCGAAGCCGGGAGGTTATCTCCTCGGCTGAAAGGTCCAGAAGACCTATGTCGTCGTCAACCCTCTCTCGGTCCTGGACGTCCCTTGCGTTTTCGTCGGCTGCTGGGTGTCTGTAGTTGTCCCAACTTCGTGGTCACATCAGTCATTTCTCTTCGCACTGACTCACTTCCTTCTTGTACTGCTTTTAGCTGTAGCTGTAATCCTGTGAAGCGATCTTCTAGCTGTTCTTTGAGTTCTTGGAGTGTTTCTTCTTGTTGTTGCTGTGCTCTTTCTTGTTGTTCTTTGAGTTCTTGAAGTGTTTCTTCTTGTTGTTGCTGTGCTCTTTCTTGTTGTTCTTTGAGTTCTTGGAGTGTTTCTTCTTGTTGTTGCTGTGCTCTTTCTTGCTGTTCTTTGAGTTTTTGGAGTGTTTCTTCTTGTTGTTGCTGTGCTCTTTCTTGTTGTTCTTTGAGCGCATGGAGTGTTTCTTCTTGTTGTTGCTGTGCTCTTTCTTGTTGTTCTTTGAGTTCTTGGAGTGTTTCTTCTTGTTGTTGCTGTGCTCTTTCTTGTTGTTCTTTGAGTTCTTGGAGTGTTTCTTCTTGTTGTTGCTGTGCTCTTTCTTGTTGTTCTTTGAGCGCATGGAGTGTTTCTTGTTGTTGTTGCTGTGCTCTTTCTTGTTGTTTTTTGAGTTCTTGGTGTGCTCTTTCTTGTTTCTTTTCCTGTAGTCTCAAAGCTTCCAAGAGTTCAGTTAACACGTCGTCCCTCTGGGCAGCTTGGGAACGAGTCTCCATGGCGAAAAAACAAATGCCTATACTCCTGACACCAAATGTTATGCCGGATGTGTTACTTGGGTTCCGTGTCGCCGTCAGGAGACTCCGTGGGGGGAGATATGTAAAACACCTTGCACAGCTTCTGTAGTTTAATATTCCTCCTTAGTAGCTACAATGGACCGTATTGGCTATACAGGCAGCGCCACATGTGGCCACTCAACTCAAAGCTGTATTTTCCGTAGAGTTCAAGTTATAGACTAGAGTGCGTCTGAGGCTGTCTCAGGGATACACGGCCATGATGCCGCCGTCGCTCCAAGCCGATCATTGCACACACTTCACTCCTACCCGATTTCAGTTTTTCTCCATGTCAAATAGTAGAGTCAGGAAATCGGGTAGGAGTAAAGTGTGTGCAGTCGTTGGCTCGGAGCGGTGGCGGCACCAAGGCCATGTATCCTAGGGGCAGCCTCAGACGCACTCTCGTACAAAACTTGAGTTCTATGGAAAGTACTGCTTTGACAGTTCACTGAGTGGCCACGTGTGGCGCTGCCTGTATAGCCAATACGGTCCATTCACTCTGACTCTTCACTGACCACTGGCTGACTATGACTTACTATGACTGTGACTACCTCCTTTCGCCCTCTTCTCCTATACATACCGAACAGTACAGTCTAGAACGTTACAGTAGATTCGATCGTACAAGAATGAACATGTAGCAAAAATCTGGGCGAGTTGGCAACACTTCCCGCCTGGTGCCCGACCGCCGGGCGGGGCCTTGCTTCCCGTCCCTCTGCTCGCTCATCCTGGAGTCTTCCAGAGGCCCTTAGACCCCGGGGGAAACTTCCAGCACAACAATATGTAAAAAAAAATCTGAAAATTTTGTTTCTTTTCAGAATGGAATGAAAACTGGTAGATATAGTCACTATAATGCCCACAACTTCCAATCCAAAACGTATCATCCTAGGACAAAAACTGTAGTTTTTAACCTTCTAAACGTACTGTCGTCCTTAATAGTGGGGAAGAACAAGGATTTCAGGAGGCTAGATATTTCCACTCTTCGGATTAAAGATGATAGTATGACTGTAAAAAAGGCAGTCAAAGATTTAGGTGCACATGTGATAATTGACTGCACTCTATCATTCAAAGAACAGATCAATCAGGTGGTGAGAACAGCGGGCTACCTTCTAAGAAATATTTCATTTGTCATGAAATACCTGGATGATAAGACCATGAAGATGCTTGTATATCATGTAACTAGTAAGCTGGATTATTGTAACTCACTTTATTATGGCCTTCCTAAATATCTGCTGAAGAAACTACAGCTTGTCATGAACAGAGCTGCAAGGCTACTAAAGGGTCTGCCGCCACGTGAGAGAATAACACCTGCACTTATAGACTTGCACTGGCTACCCATTAAGGCACGAATAGTCTACAAAATATGTGTCTTGACTTATCAAGCAATGCGACTCGGTAAACCTGGATATATGAGAAACTTACTACAGGATTTTCATTTGGACACCACAATGTCACAGACACACTGCAGAACAGTATAAACTCGATGAGCCCAGAGTGAGCCTGGAACTGGGTTTCAGAACATTTGAGAAGAGTGCCCCGCGGCTCTATAATGAGTTACCCGAGGATGTTAAGAATAGTGGCAGTCTGGCAATTTTCAAGAAAGCAATTGAAGACTCACTTAATCACTAAATCCTACGACTTTACAAACATGAGGATTGAGGACAACTTTCGGTGCTAATATTACTGTTATAATGTTGACGGCCCTGTGGAGCGCTGCTATGGCGGCGGACCGAGGCCTGCAACCTCATCAACGGTAACAACGGTAACAGTAGCTCAGGCTTCCCAGGTGGCCGGGTGGTTGCCTGGAGGTAGCCGCTGCCAGGATTGGGCTCCGGAGGGACTGGCGCACCGTGCCAGTATGCTACAATCCAGATGGAGCGGCCACTTACCAGGAGCTGGAACACTACCTCTCCTCCTTCCCGTGCACCTCCAGTGTTGGTCATGGGGTACTTGAACGCTCACCACCGCTGCTGGAACCCTAGCCTGCCTACACACCACAGGCACAACCCGGGTAACATCTTATTCCGGGTCCTTCAGGGCTCGCCACACCTGTGCCTCCTTAGCCAACCAAGTCCGGCAACTAGGTACCACCCCCACACTGGAGCAGCATCGGTCCTAGACCTGTTCCTCGGCGACCCAGCACTCAATACCCTAGTGTTTTCTACAGACCCTTACATGGGGAGTGACCACCTCCCCATCCTAGCATCTCTCCCTCAAGGGACCCCCAGGCCTCACCCAGGATGCTTGCCACGGTGGAAAATAACAGCCACTGAGTGGCCAAAATTCCAGCAGGCCCTACAACCCCCCCCCCCCCTTGGCCTCTCCTCCCGCCCACTGGGGGAGGCAGCAAGTGCCCTACACCAAACACTGGAGGGAGCTGGACGAGCAGCATTCCACCTCATCACCCGCCGCACCCCCCGTCGCCCGGGGAAGGCATGGTAGCTTAGAACGACACCTGCCAACAGGCAGTAAGGGCCCGTCGCCGAGCCTGGAACCAGCTGCGCAGGACACCGACGCCTCTGGCAGGCCAGGAGTACCGCCGCCTCGATGCCATCTGCTCGAGGACCATCCTCCAGGCCAAGAGGAAGGCATGGGGATCCCACTGCTCCTCCTTCTCCTTCTCTTCTTCCACCAAGAGGACGTGGGACTTTCTGCATGCCATGGAAGGCAGGAAAGTGTGCCAACCCCTTCCCCTCACCAATAACACCCAAGCCCAGCTGGACGATGAACAGAAGGCAGAAGTCCTGGCCAACTTGTACCACACAAGGATAGGTGTTGCACCCAACCTCCATCTGCCCCAGTACATCCACAGCACTATAGATGACGCCATCTGCTCTCCAGGCATCTCAGAGCTCATTCAGCCATTCACCCCAGCAGAGGCGACCCAAACAAAGGCCTCCCTTAGACAAGGGAAAGCCGTAGGCCACGATCTCATACCTTACACACCTCACTCCCCGACATTCAAAACCACCTCCTGCAGATCCTTAACACCAGCTGGCAGACAGGAGAGTTCCCTTCCTGCTGGAAGTTGTCCACCCTCCTCCCTATCCTTAAACCAGGCAAGGACTCGTCGCTGCCATCAGCTTATAGGCCAATAGCCCTCCTCCTTCATTGGCAAGCTGATGGAGTGCCTGGTGGCTACTTGACTGTTTTGGTGGGTGGAGAAGAAGTGCCTGCTGAGGGGGGAGCAGTGCAGCTTCCGTCCCCATCGGAGCACCCTGGATGTTCTGGTGCAGATGGATTATCACATCTGCGACACTTACTGCCAGCGACAGGTCATGTCAGCCCTCTTTGTGGACCTGGAGGGGGCCTTTGACTCGACACCATACGAGGGAGTCACCTACAAGCTGGCCAGCATGGGGATTACTGGCACCACCCTCGGCTGGGTTAGAGACTTCCTCTCTGGCCGCTCCTTTCAGGTGACGGTGGGAGCCTCCAGGTCATCATCACACCCCATACAAAGAGGTGTGCCACTGGGTTCCGTCCTCAACCCCCTGCTCATTAACATTTCATGTCAGACCTCCAGGTGTCTCACCACTCACATCTCCTCATGTATGCTGATGACATCACCATCATCAGCAGGACACCAACACCTGCTGAGTCACAGCAACACCTCCAGGAGGCTGCCATGCACAACAATGGTGTAAGGCACTAATGTAGATAAAATCCTGCATGTAGGAATGATATGTGTCGAAGCACAGATCAGCATCGGACCACCGGATGTTTAACGACACGTAGCTGCTTATAGCCGTGAGAAGAGAGTATTACTGACGGTAGAATCAGCAAGAATCAGCACCGGAAGGTCAGGAGTTCCGGCGAGTCATCACCGGAAGATGAATGCTTCCGGCGAACCAGCGACGCACATAAAACTTGCGACAAGCAGTTTAGTGATTCTCACCTTTGTTAGGATGAAATATGTAACGAGCAACCTTTCCGAGCTATCCTTTTCAAATTTCTCGGAATTGGAATGAGCTCTCCATGACTCTCTACCTGTTTACCTTGCCCCATATGTATTACCCTTCTATTGTTGTTCCTGTGAATATTTCTGTCATCATTGTCATCCCCCTGTTTTGCCTTGTTAAGCGGGCTCTGACTTTGTACACCCATCTTCAGGCAAAGGTGGCAATATCCCGCTGAGTTAGTATACATTGCGAGATTGTAACATGGGTAGGTACATTACTTCTAAAGGTCTGATGGGTCGCAAGGTCACGACTTTTAGGTGACCGAGCGATGTAAGGGACTAATGTAGATAAAATTTCAATCTTGTACATATTAATGTAGGAATGATATGTGTCTAAGCACAGCTCAGCATCGGACCACCAGATGTTTAACAACACATAGCTGCTTATAGATATGAGAAGAGAGTATTGCTGACGGTAGAATCAGCACCGGAAGGTCAGGAGTTCCGGAAAGTCATCACCGGAAGATGAATGCTTCCGGCGAACCAGCGACGCACATAAAACTTGCGACAAGCACCCAGGGAGGCAGAAGAAAATAGGCGAGGGCACGAGACAGAAGCCTTTGTTCTGGGTGTGCTCTTTTAGTGCGACTCCGCTCACTTTGTAACTATAGTTGTAAAACTGTAATATACATATACATATACTAAAAAACCTTAAAAATCACACACCTTTTAATGTCCCAGTGAGAGAGAGAGAGAGAGAGAGAGAGAGAGAGAGAGAGAGAGAGAGAGAGAGAGAGAGAGAGAGAGAGAGAGAGAGAGAGAGAGAGAGAGAGAGAGATAGTGAACTAAGTGAACTAAGGCTTCTGCTCGGCCATACATATCTACATCGCTTAATTAAAGGCTCTTTTTGTTACCCAGATAACTTCAATCAACGTATGGTGCAAGCAACGGTAACTCCGGCCTGACTAGTGAGGTAGCAGTGTGATCTAAACACCAACAACAAAGTTACACGTATCAGCCTCAATAACCACTTAAAAACTTTAACGATGGCAGCCTGGGTGACCTCCTGGGGTCTCACCATCAGTCCACACAAAAGTGCCCTAATGTGTTTCACCCTCAAGAGGCTGCCAGCATCACCTACAGTATCCCTAAATGAAACACCCGTCCCCTACGCCAGAACACACAACCTCCTGGGGCTGTTGCTGGCAAAGGTGGGCAAGTGCCGTACTTAGTGCGGTAGTACCGCATCACTAAAAAGTACCGCACTACCGCAAAATTTCTGAAAATACCGCACTACCGCGGACCGCACTAAAAAATCCTGCGGTACTTTGAAAACTATCGAAGACGACATTTGCAGCGCGGCATGCTCACAGAAATGTTTTTTTTTTTTTTTTTTTTTTTACAGTGAATCGGACTCAATCAGTCAATCGGTATCAGTCATCAGAATCAGTGATTCGGTCATTCTGACTTCCCAGATATTGTTCAAATTTAAATACTAAATAGACAGACTAAACTACTACACTGCGAGTCTTCTTTAACCCGCGCGGTGCCGGCGATTTCAACCCCGGACCCGTCCGTGGTGCCGACCGATTTTTAATTTCTTTTTGTGAGCTTAAAAAATCCTAGCAATTGTAAGATAATGGAAAAAACATGCAAAAAGTGGTTTAGCAAAGTGATTTTTTTTAAACCCACCTTATATATGTTGGTGTTGCCTCTCGTTGGTGCATATTAAATGACGGTACTCTCACTCAGTTTTACATATTTTTTTTATTAGTTACTGAATCATCATCAGACATGTCTGATAAGTTGATAACATATCCTCAATACCAAACGCGAATAACTCAGAGTAAATCTGTTCGTCACTCAACCCAAGGCGGCGCGCCATGACTGCCTCTGACGATGACTGTACAAGCACTAACATGATCGCCGCTCATGTCCCGTACAAAGTTTTCTTTGATGCATAACATACTATATCTGTTTTTTAACTTCATTGTAACTTCTCTATTTTCTCTCTCTCTCTCTCTCTCTCTCGATTGATTCCTTTAAAAACAAGCTCGAACGTCACTTCCTTGAACTTAATATTAACTAGAGTTGAAATGCAACGTTTTGGAGCCATCTAATTAATGTAGAATCACTTAGGTTTAAGGACAGACCACCTAGTCTGAACCATGGGGTCTGTGTGGTCTGATTTTCTATGTAAATATATGTAAATCTCTCTCTCTCTCTTCAATGCAGCCAAGATCAATATTTTTTGATAATAATAATAATAATAATAATAATAATTTATTATTATTATTATTATTATTATTATTATTATTATTATTATTATTATTATTATTATTATTATCTCCTCGATTCAAATTTCCACGTGGTTGCTTCGCTGAGGCCTGAGATGCCAGTGCTTAGAGCTTTCCCACGGTCGATGTCTCGCTATTACCAGTTGATGTGTTTTGTCTTAATATGTTTGACAATTAGAATAATGTTTCACACTGTTCCCGTCATGACTTTCCTATATCAGTAATCTTTCGTTTTCGCTCAAACGCCGGAGAATTCCTCCCCTTCCTACCCTCCTCCCCTTCCCCTTCACTCCCCCATATCCTCCCTACCTTTCCTCCCTGGCTGCTGCATCTGTTATTCAAGGTCTCACCACCCTTCCTTCCTTCCATCCTTCCCACCCCTTACTTCCTCCTCTCTCACATGACGCTGATCTCTCCTCTTCCCCCTTCACTGTCCCCTCCCTCCTCCCTCGGAGTTGCAGTATTGACCACAGTTGTATTATTTGAAGCATGTTTCCTTTGTTTGGATAGCCAGGATAGGCACTGAAGTATTCTTTTATTTTGACTACCGCTACCGCAGTACCGCACACCGCGTACCGCACTGGGAAAGAAAAAAATGGGATCGCACTACCGCAACCGCACTACTCCGGAAAAAGTACCGCACTACCACAATCGCACTACTGATTTTTCAGTACTGCGCTCACCTCTGGTGGCTGGATGGGCCCCGACTCACCTGGGCCAGCCACATCAATTACCTGCACACCTCCTGCAACAAGCAGCTGAACATCATGAAGAGGATTGCAGGCATCGCTAGGGGGCTAACTGAGAGCTGCTCCTTCGTTACTGCCGCACCACCATCAGAGCGCAACTATTGTATGGTAGCAGCATCTACGGGGCAGCAGCTCCCTCCACCCTCGCCAAACTGGACACCATCCAAAATGCTAGCTCAATTGAGGATCGCAATGGGGGCCATGCGGTCCTCCCCAGTGGTCTCCCTCCACGCAGAGAGTGGCATCGCCCCTCTAACAACCTACAGAATGGAGGTGCTGTGCCACCCACCACTACCACCACATCATGATCCTGCCACCTTCCCATCCCCTCTCAGAGCTGTACAGCACTTCAGGAGTGGACCAGCACGTACGCTCCAGTCTGGCTCCCTGCAGCCCGCCAACCCCTGATAGTAAGGACACTACTGGCCGGTGTACCTACTACTCAACCCCATTTCACCACCACCACAACCTATCAGCCCAAAATATTTCCTCCAATTTCACTTCTTCATCTTTTCGTCCTCTCCTTAACCCTGACGGTAGCACCGCCGTCTCATTTATCTTTAAGGCTGAACTCTTCTCTCAGACTTTCTGTAAAAACTCCACTTTGGACGATTCTGGGCATATTCCTCCTACTCATCCCTCCCCCCCCTCTGACTCCTTTATGCCTGTTATTAATAAGGGTCTTATTATAAGACATTTCGTCGCCCAAGAACACCTATTTGACAAGGCTTTCGTAGGAGTTGTGGGCATTTCCAGTAGTAGTTTTATGAGCCTGGTGGTAGTTTGACCCTTCCTCTGTACCCTGAACCTGAAGAAACACACATTAGAACCCGACTGACCACCTCTTTGACCTTAAGAAATAGCTGATGTGAGAAGCGAAAGTGTCTTATAATACCGACTAGTAAGATTCTTAAGAATGATGTTTTCTATGCCCTCTCTGGCCTCAACTCTCAGAGGGCTTATGGACCTGATGGAGTGCCTCCTATTGTCCTTAAAAACTGTGCTTCCCTGCTGACACCCTGCCTGGTCAAACTCTTTGGCCTCTGCCATTGACATTGGCGACTTGTTCGTCGACTACGGCGAAAGACCAATTCGCCGTAGTCGCCGACCTATTTCGCCAATGTGTGAACGGGGTTTTACTCTCTTAACCGGCATCGGCAAAGCAAATGTACCGCCGTCACACCTGCCATCTCACCACTCGGCGGGCCGGGGTTGGCGCGGTGGCGCTGCTGCCTGGCACACGTCGGCTGCCACCGGCTGATTAGAATGCGTCTCATCGACTTTGATTCGACTTCATGTTTCTAGGGCTAAAACGGTTTCAGCACTTAACGAGGATCATCATTCTACTTCCCTCCCTTCGACTGGCATACTCTAGAATAATCTCACTTCATTCGTGTGTATTTCCTCCTCCTTATGACGAATATTTTAAAAAGGGGGAGTGTATCAAGACATTTATCCAACCTAATCTGTCCTTCTGAGATTGAAATTCCCGGCTATCCCCAGTTTTCAGACGTAGTGCTACATCAGGATTTTTCTCTTTATACTATGCCTAAGAGCTGTTTCCTTTGCCATCAAGGAAAAAAAAAAATTCACGACGAAGCCAGTACGTCACTGCACGGTGTCGGACGCAGTGTTTACCACTTACCAGGCAGTGGAAAGAACTCCGAGAAGCCGTAGAGGCCGCTCATCAGGCACCTGTAAACTGATAATGCCTGGCTTTTTGTACCTGTTGTCATGGGTGGCCACAATCGTACACATATGCATGGGGACACTTTCTCTAGGTAAGACAAGCGAGGTGTATTTGTGTGCTTATGCAGGCGAATCGTACGATTGATGGTGTGTAAGGAAATCGTGTATTAAAATTAAGAATGAGGCTATTCACCCAGCATAGCTTCGTAAATAAGGATGATGTATTTGAGTGATTTGTTGAGCAGTTCTGCAAATATGTCGATGTCGTGTATTTACTAAGCAAATTGGTACAAACAGGGCCCGAGAGAGGGGGGAGGAGCTGGTATCTCAGCACCAGGGCCCGGCCGCCCGGGCATGATTTGTATAAATTAAGATACTTAGGGGCCCGGAATTACTTGCAGCACCAGGGCCCAATGGTAACTATCTGGCACTGGGTACAAATAGTAACATCTCGCCGCCTCATTAATTTAAGAACTACTCATAAACCAACGGACAGTAACCTGTCACTGCACTAATTAACTAAACTATTGGGGAGCAGGTAAAGATTCATTTTGGTACCGTGCCAGTATTTCATTGGCTACCTACCTTATGAAACATCACTATAGTCTGTCTCAACTAAACACACGGTTGTGGGCGCGTTCAGTGTACGAGATCCCTTGTACAGCGTAGCCACGCGTCTCCTAGCCATTGATGTAGAAATGTTCTAATATAAGTAAAACCATGGCAAATATGATCAGCAAATATGCATACACATTTAATCTTAGTATTATAATGTATGAAAGAACAGTTAACTTATTATGGATAAGATATTTATAAGCATATAAAGAAATGTGGCAGATAGCTATATTTTAGTGTTGCTAAAAAAATGCTATACTTATTATTGAGTTTCCCTTACATTTTGAGATGGGTAAGTAGTTTCACAATTATATTTAGATTATATCGTGAAGGAATGTACGTTAAAATAAGCTGACATAGGTATGAAAAAAAATATACATTCAAATCCTTGTGGCAGTAACACTCCCGGCCATCACCCAGACACTCCCGGCATCCACACAGATGGAGAGATTTTTGTTCGTATAATTTCCCACAATTTCTGTATTATAACATAATAAATCAGGTTGAATAAACGAGAGAGAGAGAGAGAGAGAGAGAGAGAACCAACGTGGGATTAAAAACGTGACAACACTGTACTCCCACTTATTCCCTAGAGACCTACGTCACAGCTGCACGTTTGGGTGAGCTAGACTATTGCTCTTCATATATCTTTTCTACAAACGTTCAACAATCATGGAAACGTTTTCAAAATCCAATTCAAGGACTATTTATTGTTCAAAATAGGGGATAATATGCACAAAAGCGCAGCCTCCTCTGGCGGCGGCGACGGTGCTGCCGCTACAGCCGCAAAATAGCTCGCAGAGGGTTTAGGGTGGGGGAGCATATTTAAACTACTCCAACCAAACTTTATAACCTGCTAACGGGGGGCTTCGCCCCCATCAACCCCCTGTTTAACCAGGGGCTGCACCCCTCCTGGACCCCCCACACACATGCGACTTATTTCTGCGAGGAGGTATTTCTCGCAACCGGCTGCACCGCCGCCAAAGGAGGCTACGCTTTCATGAATATTATCCCCTATTTTCAACAATAAATAGTCCTTGAATCAGATTTTGAAAGCATTTCCATGATTGTTGAACGTTTGTAGAAAAGATATATGAAGAGCTAGTGATGTTTCATAAGGTTTACTCACCTGGTTTACTCACCTGGTGGGCTTCCCGACCCCACAATCCACATGATGGGGAGGGGGTGCTAGGAAGCCAGCACTCTGCTGATGCACCAGCTCTCAATGTATAATTACATAGACAAAAACAAATACTAATGAAAGATCTGGATAGTGCATCATCTGCAGTCAACTTGTAATTGAATTTATATGATTAGATGAAGAGCTATAGTCCATTTAATGATACACCATGTATTCGTTATATGCGAGGGTTACATTCTGCAAAAAGCTCGCATAATGTGAATTCCCATATATCGAACCTATCATCCCATGAATTATAGGGGGTTATGTTCCACGACCCGGTTTCAAACCCTCCAACTATTTATTCCGGCACCGTTTCACAATAATAAAGCACTAAAGCACTAAAGATTGCTTCCGGGGAGACACGCCCAAAGTCTATGATTTAAACTGATAATTAGCTACCTGAGGATTCATTTAAGGATCGGAGGGAGGTAAAGGTTAATTATAGGTGAAGAAAGTGCGGGGAAACATTTGCACCCGCCACCCTCTAGTGCGAGTCGTCCACCATACCTCACCAATCAGTCACACCAGCGCCACTACTCGCATAATAGCAAACTTTTCTCGCATAAAATGAATACTCGGCACATTTAGGTTAGTCACATATGAGTGAATTCGCATATTTTGAACTCGCATATATCGAATACCCGGTGTATTCTAAAAGTTTGTCCCCAAGATGATGAGCTAGTGCTGATTTAAATAGAGATAGAGACTGGAGGGTGACTAGGGATTCAGGGAGGGAATTCCACAAAGGAATGCCTCTGACACTGAAGGACCTCTTCCTTAGTTCGAGCTGGGTCCTAACATGTGCTACTTTGTACTGGTAGCCTCTAGTGGGTAGATCAGGAGTTAGAACAAAAAGATCTGAAGGGGAGATTGCACATTTATTATATTATGAAAGATCTGCCAGTACTTGATCATGTCATGACGGAGCAAACGACCGTGTATTGAGAATAAATTTAGTGATTTTAACCTTTCAAGATAATTTAAATTTTCTAAGCCCCGAATGTACTTTGTCCAACGCCTCTGAACTGACTCTAATAATTTCAAATCTCCAACATAGCCTGTGTTCCACACAGCCAAGGAGTATTCCAATAGGGATGAGTAATGAAGAGGGGGACCATAAAGGAAGCATCACGATTAACTGTTGCTTTAAGGATATTCTGCATAACGCCTCTGGCTTTGTTGACTATATTAGCAATGTGCTGATGAAACTTCGAAGTGCAATCAACTGTTATTCCTAAATCAACAGCAATATCTTTTATATGAAGGGGTATGTTGTCCATGTAATAAAGTCCTGATAGGCCTTAAACTTCCCAGTCCATCTGACGTCTCTCGAATCTTAATAAAACGCACTTGGAAGAATTCATAGTAAGACCCCAGGATTTAGATGTAGTAAAAAGGGAATTTATAGCTTGTTGACATTGCATCATATCACTGACTGTATTTGGGCCAGAATCTGTCTTAGTGTTGACATACAATTTAGGGTCATCAGCAAAGATCTTGGTAGAAGCAGTTATGTTGTGTGTGAGAAAATTTACATAGATAAGAAAAAGTAAGGGGTCAAGCACAGAGCCCTGAGGGACTCCGCTATGTTCCAGTCTTGTGTTACTAAACTTATGGTCCACAACAACATTAATTTCCCTGCCAGTTAGAAAGTCTCTAATCCAGTCAAGTAGCTTGCCAGTGATGCCCAACATCCTCAATTTCATGAGTAGTATGTCATGTAAGTAAGGTAAGTAATGAAATACTGGCACGGTACTAAAATGAATCTTAACCGGGGAGCATACCCACGGGGCGCGTCACTCCACTCACTCGCTGCCTTCACCCATGATTCTCCTCTCCAGCAATCCACACATTAATCCCGTCTTATCTTAAGCCCCTCTCGGTAGGATTGATCAATTTACCCCAGCCATGAGTTGTGTGGGCGTTCCCTTGGTCTCCTCCAGCCAGGGTTGTCTTGCACAGAAACAACCCTGTAAGCAGGATCAACATTCAGGAGGCGTGCCATGCCTACAGAGCTAGAGTTGGCATTCACGAACTAAGCGGAATCAGGTCATTTTGCCCATGTGTCATTTCATCCACACCAAAAGGTCATTTCGCCTAAAGTAAATTCGCTCACACACTGGGGGCATTTCGCCCACATTAGATTACAGTTGTAATATTAACCCCTTCCCGGCGGAGGATCTATATATAGACGTTTCGAAATTGGGACTTTTTGTCAGGCGCGTCTATATATAGACGTTTGCTCTCATTTGCCCACACTAGATTGTAGCATGGTCTATATATAGACAATTCCTTACTACTAACAAAATTAACAAAATAAATCGTCATTTGGCATCTCAAACCCCCTGACACTTACCGACATTGCCTCTCAAGGACAGTCACCGCTTGTGCTTTGTCGGTGGCAGATGTGCTATGCACATCAGCTAACACTGGGAATTTATGCATTTTTTTTTCCTATTTTATTTTATTATTAGTCTATCATGTCAAGGAGAAAGATACCTCTTAAGATGGAAGAAATGACTTCTTTGGTAGCTGAGGATATAGATGCTGATTTTTTGGATGTTTTTGATGATTCTGACTCATCTACTGTCAGTGATTACACTGATACAGAATCTAAACCTTCATATAAATATATCAATATACATATAACCAATCAAACTTAAATAACATCTATATATAGATTCAAATGTTTGTTCAGTTTTGCTGCAGAGTCTATATATAGACGTCAATCTGGAATGCCCACTTGCGGGGAATCTATATATACACGAATGGATGAAAGTTGACGGCGTCTATACAGAGACGGTTTTTTTTTTTTTGGTAGTACATACATCTTCCCTGCCGCCGGGAAGGGGTTAAAAAAGGTACCGGCAAGTATAGAATATGAACACATGAACTTGTTTTTTTTTTTTTTTTTTTGTTTTTTTCACTTTTCACTCCTTTCTTGTGCAACATTTCAGCAAGTCACAGTTGGTAATATCAGGCTAAAAAGTAAAGTATGATATTTTCATAGAGGCAATGAGACAGGAGTAAAAAAATATCTCCCATTATACAAACCAATAGAAAGAGGAAAGCAAGATTGGTTTAATGCAAGATGTGCAGGTGCAAGGAAAAAAAGGGACAAAGTGTGGAAAAGATTGAAAAGAAATAAGAACCAAAGGAATAAAGAAGACTTTAAGATAGCAAGAAATGAATATGTGAAAATAAGGAGGGAAGAAGAGAAAGGATACAAAAAGGATATTGTTGAAAAGTGTAAGGAGGAACCTAAATTGTTGTATAGATTTATAAATGGAAAAATCAAACTTAAGGAAAAAATAGAAAGACAAAGATGGAAATAAGGTAATTGAAGATCCTAAAAAAAAAGACATCTGAACTACTAAACGAGGTTTCAACAAGTTTTTACAAAAAGAATCACAATTTAAGGAACCACAAGATAATAAGATAAATGTTCAAATGGAGGAAGTAATGGTAACTAAAGAAGATTTATAAAATAATGGAGGAGCTGGAAGAGAGGAAAGCAATAGGACTGGATGGAGTTTCAGGTTTTATTTTGAAAGAATGCGGAAATCAGCTGGTTGGACCCTTATATGATATCATAAAGTGGTCAATATCAACTGGTAAAGTATATACCTAAGGAATGGCGAAGGGCTGAGGTGGTCCCTATATATAAAAGCGTGAAAAAGGAAGAACCTCTGAACTACAGACCAGTATCATAGACCAGTATATTGTAAAATATGTGAAAAAGTGATAAAGAAGCAATGGACAAAATTTCTAGAACACAATATAATTACAGAAAAACAGTATGGCTTTAGACAAGGGCATTCATGTGTAACAAACTTATTAAGCTTTTACTCGAGAGTGACGAACATAACACAGGAGAGGGATGGATGGGTAGACTGCATGTATTTGGACTTCAAGAAGGTTTTCGACAAAGTTCCACATACAAGATTATTATGGAAGCTGGAAAATAGAGAAGGATTGAAAGAGAAAATGAAAAACTGGATGGAAAGTTACTGAAAAGAAAGAGAAATGAGTATAGTGGTAAAGGACATGAAATCGGAATGGAGAAATGGAGATAGTGGGGTGCCTCAAGGATCGGTACTGGCACCAATACTTTTCCTAGTACATACGGTATATATAAATGATATGCCTGAGAAAGTAAATAGTTACATGAGTTTGTTTGCAGACGATGCGAAATTGCTGAGACACATAAGAAATAGTAAAGACTGAAATTCTGCAAGAGGACCTAAATAAGATTTGGGATTGAAATAAGAAATGGGAGATGGAGTTTAATGTGAAGAAATGTCATGTTATGGAAATGGGAAAGAGTAAAGGGAGACCAAAATGGACATAGGTATAGAATGGGAGATGGAGAAATATTAAAAGCTCAAGAAGAGAGAGATCTGGGAGTGACAATACAAGATAACCAACAGTCTGAGAGTCATGTAAATAGGATATTCGGAGATACGGATAGAATGGTAAGAAATATATGAATAGCATTCCACTACATGGATAAAGATATGATGAAAAAGATGATTACCACTATGATTAGACCAAAGATGGAATATGCGGAAACTGTGTGGTGTCCCCATAAGAAGAAACACGTGAAAAAACTAGAAAGAATACAAAAGTTGGCAATGAAGATGGCTCCAGAACTGGAGGGATTGTCGTATGAAGAAAGGTTAAAGGAAATGAACCTGCCAACATTGAAACAAAGAAGAGAAAGGGGAGACCTAATACTAATTTATGTATTGTGGAATAAAATGGAAGAAGTAGATAACGAGGAGTTGCTACCAAGAGAAGGAAGAAACACCAGCAACACACGTGGACACAGTAAAAAATTGAGAAGAGGAAGATGCTTGAGAGACAAAAAACTATAGTTTCCCGCAAAGAAACATAGAGATTTGGAACAGACTAAGTAAAGATGTAGTATCGGCAAAGAGTGTGCACAACTTTAAGAAAAAATGGAAAAGTACAGATATGGAGACGGGACCACACGAGCGTAGCTCAGGCCCTGTAAAATTACAACTACAATTACAATTACAACACACACACACATTCTCCACCCGCACAAAAACAATTACACAAAATCAATTACACGGGAAAGGGCTTTTTTCGTGTGTATAATTTCTTGAAGCTAAAATATGACATGTTGTTTTCCTCTCAACACAGTAATGATATTATGCATGTCCCCAACTCATTGCTCGAAGTGTGAGAAGAAGAGGAAGCGAAAAAACTGTATACATAAGGTTTCGCTAAGCTGCTAACTCTAGCGCGGAATATCTTGTGCGCCATAATACCACTTCCAGTTAGTTCTTGGCGTAATGACTGTCATTTCCATTCCTCTCACATCATAGACTGGTTTTGCCAAGAAAAAAAAAATCCAAGATATAGCTGGTACAGGCGTAACCACAAGGTTTCATATTTGCCGTCGCTTTATGGATTAATTCCATGAATTTTGCTCACTATTTCTTTTACAATTTAGTTCTAATGTTTTTTTTGTTTTCTTATGTGTTTTAATTGCTAACTGTATATTTTTTATGATTAGAATTATGACGAATGTTACTAAGTTTTAATGTTCTTATGTTTTTATTAGGTTTTAACCCTCTCACGCACCGGGATGCCAATGGCGTTTAAAATCTTTTAGGGCCAAAGTGCACTGGGATGCCATTGATGTCAATTTGAACAAAAATATTACTTCTAAATAGTTATATTCACTCCAATGGCAACATTTTTTGTTTGAGGGTAAGTTTCCTAACCCTCTCCGAAATGAACTAATTGGCAACACTCTCCGTGTCCACAGATTTGAGCGCAATTGAGAAAACATTAACAGTTTCCGTTCACTCTCTCATCAGTCAAGCTGCACGTCTTACTGCTGTGGGCTTTAAACTTTTTGTGGGCTAGCGTGCCCATGCAGCCTAGTGATAATAGTGTTATATAGTGCAATACAGTGATTTGATTGGGTGCAACTTGTGTTCTTTTCTCTTTACAGGCAGTAGCGTATTATATTTTGTAAATTACATAAGGACATAAATAATAAGGTAAATAATAAAGTAATTATGATGAATAGAAATGAGAGAATAACATTTAATGTTTATGCAACTCTACAAATCCTTCCTTGCACTCAGTCTAAAAGCTGAAAGAACTCTCACATTCAGGAGAGTTTAGCGAGAGCAAAACTCGAAAGAGTGCTGTATAGTCAAATAGGGAAAATAGGGTTTCGTTCTTCCATCTCGATCAAATAAAAAAAATGGATTTCTAAGGCATTTCTAAGCATTGTTATATAGTTTTACATACACATAAATCACAAATTAAATATGGACTGTAATAATTTAACACATCCAGGCAAGGGGTAATGTAGGCTCTTTTTCCCTATATATCTTGTGTTTAAGCTACTATTTCTGCTCTCCTGGTGATCTTAATTGTCTGATGTGATGGTTAGTTGTGTTATTTAATCCCCTAACATGCCCAGTAAGCGAAAGTGAGTGTGTAAAGTTTTGTGGCCTCACCGTCCTCGCCGCGGCCGCCATCACCGTACTTAGCACATAGTATATTCCGTTTCCTGACCCATAACTATTCTATAAAACATCCCTAATCAACGGTTTTAACAATAACTTTAACTGAATATTATTATTAGTGTGGGGACAGCGTTGCCAAGCTTGAAAAACCCGAAAAGCATCTATGTGCATCATACTGAAGGATTATTTCGCTTACTTTAACACTGTAATGTTCCGTTTGGGAGGGAAAGAGATGCAAAGTTATTCCAATTTTATTAATTATGCTTTCTGTGTCCTAGATTAATGAGTTTTCAGTGCATGTAGGATAACTGTGGTTCTTAACCACCATGATCCTGTCAGCCAAACATCAGACCCACAGGGAAATACGTAGTGTGAATAGCACTGCAGCCTACCATGCATGAATATGGCACTTAAATCGAAATTTAATGTCTAGAAAGCAAAAATAAGTAAGTTTCCTTTAGAAAGAGACAGTCCCGTACATCCCGCCCCAGGGACGGTTTCTTTGTTTACATTGCGCAACGTTCGAGCTGGGCGCTACAGACCGCGTATATGCGAGTTTTCACCTACGTTTGGCGAGGGGTGTCGCAAATACCCTACCCGCTTATAAGTGAATCCGTGAACAGTGAGGCCGTGAACGGCGGGGGGCTTCTATATATATTTTCTGAATTTAGGCTAGTGTGTTAGGGCATCGTAGACATCAAACACCCTGCCCGCCAACAGCCAATCAGCAGCGTCCTTCCTTACTCAGTTAGGAGCCAAGGATCCAGCTTAAGTGAATGGACTATAGCAATTCCAATTCTATTTCAAGGTGTTTACCACCAACCTCATACTGACTCATCCCTCAAAATGGTTTAAAATCTCAAATGGAGCCACCTTAATGGATGTAAAAACATCGACGATGGTTGAAAAATTATCTACCAATTTATGAACTACTTTTCATACACCGAAAATCAAGATGTCTGCAAATAATGTACAGTAAAGCCTCACCATTTGCGCACTCATCATTTGCGCCCTCGCCATTTGCGCGGCCTTAATTTACGGTCATCATCCCACCATTTGCGCAGGTGGTTTTGCCATTTGCGCAACTCGCCGCTATGAACGGCGTCTCGCTGGCAGCAAAATGGCGTCCGCTGATCTTCTGAGGACGTTTACTAGCTGTTTTGGCAGCAAAATGACGTTCGTTGGTCTTCTGAGGACGTTTACTAGCTGTTCTGGCAGCAAAATGACGTTCGTTAATCTTCTGAGGACGTTTACTAGCTGTTTTGGCAGCAAAATGACGTTCGTTGATCTTCTGAGGACGTTTACTAGCTGTTTTGGCAGCAAAATGATGATCGTTGATCTTCTGAGGACGTTTACTAGCTGTTTTGGCAGCAAAATGACGTTCGTTGATCTTCTGAGGACGTTTACTAGCTGTTTTGGCAGCAAAATGATGATCGTTGATCTTCTGAGGACGTTTATAGCCTCTTCCATTTAGCGTAACCCGTTTCTGGGTCGTGATCTGTAGAGTTCCTCATAGAGTCCCGACAACCTAATATTTGGACGCCATTATTGGCCCTGTGTTTTCGCCGCGCTTTTCAAACGCTAGCACACGCTCTCGCGGCGAAAAGACAGGGCCAGTAATGGCGTCCAAATCTTAGGCTGTCGGGACTCTATCTATCAAGGGACTCTACAGATCCCGACCCAGAAACGGGTTACGCTAAATGGAAGAAGCTATTACTAGCTGTTCTGGCTGCAAAATGGCGTCCGCTGATCTTCTAAGGATGTTTACTAGCTGTTCGGCAGCAAAATGGCATCCGCTGATCTTGAGGACGTTTACAAGCTGTTCTGGCAGCAAAATGGCGTCCGCTGATCTTCCGAGGACGTTTACTAGCTGTTCTGGCAGCAAAATGGCGTCCGCTGATCTTCTGAGGACGTTACTAGCTGTTCTGGCAGCAAAATGGCGTC
Source organism: Eriocheir sinensis (assembly GCF_024679095.1). Lineage (NCBI taxonomy): Eukaryota > Metazoa > Arthropoda > Malacostraca > Decapoda > Varunidae > Eriocheir > Eriocheir sinensis. The sequence goes on along the minus strand of NC_066511.1, from coordinate 5,056,483 downwards.
CGCTGGCGAGCTACAGCTGTCTACCACCCGTGCGCCCTCTGCCGCCAGTGAAGAACACTGCCAACGTACACATGTCGTTTCCCGCCATAACCCGATCGCCTCTCCTCGTCTCGTGGTGACTGCGATTATTCGATATTTTTTGCCTCACCTTTGCACCACCATCATGCTGCAAGCAGCGTCATCGAAGCCTAAACCCCGAAAGAACCCGATGATGACCATTGCACAGGTGGAAGTGATTAAGAAGGCGGACAGTGGAAGAAAAAAATGAGAGATTGACAGTGAGTGTGACGTGTTCCTTGCCAGCAGACCTTTTTTTTTGGTTTTTTTTTTTTTTTTTGTGGTTGGGGGGGGGGGCGTGACTGCCCATATGTATTTTTCCCTATAGGTTATTAACCCTTTCATTGCTAAACGCTTGCAGCGGGTATTAGGCGTATTTGCTGGTGGCGCTAAACGCTCGCTGCGACCTCCAGCCGCACTCAAATCTCCCGCTTATGAGAGTGTTCCGACACTAATTCTCACAATACAGGATTGCCAATTGAGTGGATTCTTCACCAAATTTGGTGGAAAATCATGTCAGCCCAGCACGGAAAATCTACGAACGAGCAACTGGTGGATGTTAATTGTTGACCAATATAGTGACATTTTTGCATAGCTTCACCTATCACATGACTGATATTTTGACCAAATAGTTATAAATTTAGCAGCTGGCAATGGTGCCCTGCCAGCACCCCATCATCAAGAGATCTACAGTAGTTGCCTTACGGCTGACCGTCACGCACTTATAAATGTACGTCCTCACAGGCAACACCCCCCTGAACGTGCCTGTACTTTCTCAGGAGAGGCTTACATTACTGAATTGTATAGATCTTGGCCTCCTCTTTCCAATGGTGTTTTTGTTTTTTTAGCTGTGATAAATAGTTTTTGAGATACAGAGGTTAAAAGAGCGATCACTAGCGTCACTTGCTGGTGGTGCTAAAAGCTCGCCATGGCGCCAGTTGCACTCACAGCAAAAAACACCACCTGAACGTGCCTGTACCTTCGCAGGAGAGGCTTACATATCCGAATCTTACAGATCTTGGCCTCCTCTTTCCAATGGTGTTTTTGTTTTGTAACTGTGATGAATAGTTTTTGAGATATAGCGGTTAAAATAGATCCCCTTCCCCTGCTGGGGTGCCCGAGCGCGCCTGAGGGGATAGTTTCGTTGCGAGCGCTTAGCAATGAAAGGGTTAAGTTCGCCATTTGCGAACCTTCAGACCGCCCATATGTGCGCAAATGGTGAGGTTTGACTGTAGTATGTAATCAATATTCTATGTCCTTATCATGATCTTTTCTTTTTCAACAGCTTCAGCACTTTACTACCTTGCAGAGCTCGTAGAGGAATATACAAGCACAGTTGCCAAAGTCATCAGATACTGGCTTTGGGCAAGTAATCTATTTCATAAATCACAACATATTATCATAGGACTGGTTGAATATATATATATATATATATATATATATATATATATATATATATATATATATATATATATATATATATATATATATATATATATACATACTTGGGTTAAAGGCCATTGAAGATATACGTATGCTTTATTAGAGTCGACAGCAGATTTTGAGTTGTTCTCTTTATAAGTTGTTTTTTTCTATTTCACGCACTGTGGCGCGGTCTTCTGGTTGAAGGTAACGCAGATCCATTTCTCGAGACGTCTTTTGGCCTATGTGGCCATCTTCAGGAGACATTCTCTTCGTTGTGGTTGGAGGAGGAATGACTGAGCTGCTTCTTCTTCTTCGTGGGATTTACCCCCTAAATAGGGGGAACAGGCCTTTGTCTTACGACAGCCCGTCACAGGGGGGAACCCGCCGCTGGCGTGCGGCGGGTATAGGGACGCCTCCGCCGCCGCCACAGCCACGGGTAATAGCCGGTGAGCTGCTGGTTGGCGGGAGTTATATTGCCTCACTGAGCCTATGCAGTGGGGTGCGTGGCTCTCAGCCAATCAGCGCGCAGCTTTGTGCTCGATGTCTTTTTGTAGGGAGTGACATGTCGGGTTGCTGCTGGATGTTTATTACAGGTATCTAAGTGTAGATTAGCACTGCCTCGGTCATCTTGAGTCTCTTGTTGTTTTCTCTTGTCAATATTATAGTGTTATCCTCCATATGTTTTCTGTTCAGGATGAGTCCATGTTCACTGAGGTAGTGTCTTCTTATTGCCCCGTCGGTAAGGTGACAAAACCATAGACCTCATCTGTCGACGCATAAACCACTCAGAAGACGAAGAAGAGCCACTCAGCATCCCCGAAACCTCACTATGCCTCCTCCTACAAGCATGTACTAAAGAAGCACCATTATACAGACCCAATGGCAAGATGTACGTGCAACGAGACAGTGTGGCCATGCAGTCACCCTTCGGCGTCCTCTTTGCCAAATTCTACATGGGCTCCATCGAAGAGAGGATATTCGCATGGCAGCCTGAACTCAAACCAAAAATCTATGCGAGATACGTCAATAACATCTTCATCAGCGTTGACACCGAAAACCACATCAACAAGTTGATCACCGAATTCAAGACCGACCCCTGCTTAAACTTCACGCATGAAATATAGCAGAACAAGAAGCTCCCTTTCCTAGACGTCATGGTGCACCGTGAGGACACATCCTATTCAACAGAAGTGTACATAAAAGCTACTAACCTCGGGTTCTGTCTCAATGGCATAAGCGAATGCAGCGTAACCAGTGCATTCGTCAAGAGGGCCCTCACGCACACCTCCACATGGGCAGCCACGAATACCAAGCTTACGAGAGTTTCCTGGCTCCTCGTCAACAACAGTTACCCGCAGCAAGAAATCGACGACGCGATTAGACGATGACTTGACACCTTCATGAGTCATGAACCACAAGAGCAAGATACACCGAGCATCACCCTATACTACAAGAACACCACGTCGTCAGAATACAAAGAAGACAAGAAGGTCCTTAAGAACATCATCCACAACAACGTAAAACCTACCAACCCCGACACCAAGCTCGACCTCATCATCTACTACAAATCAAGAAAAACTACCAACCTGATCATGAAGAACAGTTGTTTACATTCAACAAGTCCACTACAAGAGGTGAACGTCATGTACCAGCACACATGTACTTTTGGTGACTGTAGTCGCCTACACTCCAGGTACAGCGGCGTCACCACCAGGGCCCGAGAGAGGGGGGAAAGCTGGTATTTCAGCACCAGGGCCCGGCCTCATAGGGGGCCTGGCCGCCTGGGCATGATGTGTGCATGGGGAAATGAGAAGGGTGTGGGGAGGGAGTGGCAGAAGGGAGCATTAGGTCAGGGCTTTGGTCAGGACATGACCATGTCGCCATGATGCCTCCTATTGTCCTTAAAAACTGTGCTTCTGTGCTGACACCCTGCCTGGTCAAATTCTTTTGTCTCTGCCTATCAACATCTACCTTTCCTTCCTGCTGGAAGTATGCCTTTGTACAGCCTGTGCCTAAGAAGGGTGACCGTTCCAGTCCCTCAAACTACCGCCCTATAGTTTTACTTTCCTGTCTATCTAAAGCTTTTGAATCAATCCTTAACCAGAAGATTCAAAAGCACCTTTCCACTTCTAACCTTCTATCTGATCGCCAGTATGGGTTCCGCAAGGGGCGTTCTACTGGCGATCTTCTTGCTCTCTTAACTGACTCTTGGTCATCCTCTCAGCCGTTTCGGTGAAACTTTCTCTGTTGCGCTAGACATATCGAAAGCCTTCGATAGAGTCTGGCACAAGTCTTTGCTTTCTAAACTGCCCTCTTTTGGATTCTATCCCTCTCTCTGTTGCTTTATCTCCAGTTTCCTTTCCGGCCGTTCTATCTCTGCGGTGGTAGACGGTCACTGTTCTTTCCCTAAACCTATCAACAATGGTGTTCCACAGGGCTCTGTCCTATCACCCACTCTCTTCCTGTTATTCATCAATGATCTTCTTTCCATAACAAACTGTCCTGTCCGATTCTAGGACTAAAGTACGTATGGAAATAGTTCGTATGCATAAAGTTCATACGCAATTGTTCGTAAGCAAATGTTCGTAAGGGATAAAGTTTGTTTGAAAATAGTACGTACGCTAAAGTTCGTATGCAGATGTTCGTATGGTATAAAGTACGTATGTAAAATATTCGTAACAACAAAAGTTCGTCGGGACAGAAGTTCGTATAGAAAAAGTTCGTATGGAAATATTTCGTATGAAATTGTTCGTAAGCAAAAAGCTCATACGCAAATGTTCGTCAGGGACAAAAAATACGTCGGTAAAAGTTTGTACGCTAAAGTTCGTATACAGATGTTCGTATGGTATAAAGGATGTATGCAAAATATTCGTAATGACAAAAGTTCGTCGGGACAAAATTTCGTATAGAAAAAAAATCATGTGCAATTATTCGTACGTAAATGTTCGTCAGGGATAAAATTCTTCTGGGTAAAGTAGTACGTACGGAAAAGTTCGTAAGCATGTTTGTATGGTAATAAGTCGCTATTCCTACACGAAGTTTTTCTATACGAACTTTTGTCCGAAACTCATGAAAAATGGGAGGGTGTCGCTGAGGGCCGACCCTGCCGACAACCACCATCACCACCGCCACCGCCTGCCTCGCCTTTGCCACCGACAACCAACATCATAACCTTACACTCTGCCGCCGCCGCCTTCCCGGTAACGCAAAATAATACACATTGACCACACAGACATGATGAGCCACTGCCTCCAGGAATTATTTCAAGAATAAAGATCTTGTCGCCCAGTACACTAAAAAAGTTTCCTACTGTACGACTGTTTTTCACCACTGGGAGACCTTTTGGTCGCTCAGTTATGTTAAACACACACACCTCTCTCTCTCTCTCTCTCTCTCTCTCTCTCTCTCTCTCTCTCTCTCTCTCTCTCTATATAGATATCGATATATATATATATATATATATATAGATATATATATATATATATAAAATAGAGATATATATATATATATATATATATATATATATATATATATATATATATATATATATATAGCTATATACAAACTATTTCCATACGGCTTTTGTTCCTAGAATCAAACAAACTTTTATTCTACTAATTATTGCCATACGAAGTTTTTTCTATACCATACTTAACTTTATCTCTGATGAATATTTATGCATTTAACAGTTATGCATTTAGCATTTGCATATGAACTTTTTCCATACAAACTTTTACGTGTATGAACATTTTTCTAACGAACATTTGCACGACGAACATTTAACTTTACGATTTTTTTCCATTACGAACTTTTGGCATGACGAACTTTATACCCTATGTACTTTATCCTGACGTACTTTAGGCAAACGAACTTTTTCCTACAAATTATTGCCGTACAAAGTTTTTCTATACGAACTTTTGTCCAGAACCCGTCCTGTCCACTCATATGCCGACGACTCCACCCTGCATTATTCAACTTCTTTCAATAGAAGACTCTCTCAACAGGAAGTACATGACTCCAGACTGGAGGCTGCAGAACGCTTAACCTCAGACCTTGCTATGATTTCCGATTGGGGCAGAAGGAACCTTGTGTCCTTCAATGCCTCAAAAACTCAATTTCTCCGCCTATCAACTCGACACAATCTTCCAAACACCTATCCCCTATTCTTCGACAACACTCAGCTATCACCATCTTCAACACTAAACATCCTCGGTCTATCCTTTACTCAAAATCTCAACTGAAAACTTCACATCTCCTCTCTCGCTAAATCAGCTTCCTCGAGGTTGGGCGTTCTGTATCGTCTCCGCCAGTTCTTCTCCCCCGCGCAGTTGCTCTCCATATACAGGGGCCTTGTCCGCCCTCGTATGGAGTATGCATCTCACATGTGGGGGGGCTCCACTCACACAGCTCTTCTGGACAGAGTGGAGGCTAAGGCTCTTCATCTCATCAGGTCTCCTCCTCCTACTGATAGTCTCCTACCTCTTAAATTCCGTCGCGATGTTGCCTCTCTTTCTATCGATATTTCCATGCTGACTGCTCTTCTGAACTTGCTAACTGCATGCCTCCCCTGCTCCCGCAGCCCCGCTGCACACGACTTTCAACTCATGCTCATCCCTATACTGTCCAAACCCCTTATGCAAGAGTTAACCAGCATCTTCACTCTTTCATCCCTCACGCTGGTAAACTCTGGAACAATCTTCCTTCATCTGTATTTCCTCCTGCCTACGACTTGAACTCTTTCAAGAGAAGGGTATCAGGACACCTCTCCTCCTGTAATTGACCTCTCTTTTGGCCACCTCTTTTGATTCTTTTTTAAGGAGCAGCGAGTTCCGGGCTTTTTTTTTATTATTGTTTCCTTTTTTTGTGTGCCCTTGAGCTGCCTCCTTTGTTGTAATATATATATATATATATATATATATATATATATATATATATATATATATATATATATATATATATATATATATATATATATATATATATATATATATATATATATATATATATATATATATATATATATATATATATATATATATATATATATATATATATATATATATATATATATATATATATATATATATATATATATATATATATATATATATATATATATATATATATATATATACACACACACACACACACATGACCTTGCTGCTCCAGAGAGACCTGGACACAGTGTGGGAGTGGAGCAGGAAGTGGGAAATGAAATTTAATACCAAAAAGTGCAGTGTTATTGAATTTGAAAAGAGTGGAATGAGAGTAGAGGGACATCATAAATTGGGTAAGGATAAGTTAGACAAGAAGAAAGAAGAAAGAGACCTTGGAGTGATGATCACAGAAAACTTGTCTCCAGAAAGACATGTGAATAAAATATCAGCTGAGACATACAACCTGCTGAGGAACAAAAGAGCAGCATTCACATACCTTGATGAGGACATGGTAAAGAAATTAATTGTGACCTTGATACGCCCTAGACTAGAATATGCATCAGTGGCTTGGTCGCCATCACTTAAGAAACACGTTAGAAAACTGGAGAGGATGCAGAGAGCAGCAACAAAAATGGCACCTAGGCTGAGTGACCTGCCTTATGAAGAAAGATTGCTGAGACTGAACCTCCCCACATTGGAAATTAGAAGAGAAAGAGAAGATTTAATAGCGGTGTATAGGGTGATGAATGGTCTTGAGAAATTGGATAGAAATGACCTTTTGATAAGAGAAGAGAGAAACTTCAGAAGAAATGGAAAACTGTTGAGAAAAGGAATTTGTAGAAGAGACATCAAGAAGAACAGCTTCCCGCAGGGATGTGTGGGGGTCTGGAATGGGCTGGAGAGGGAAGTGGTACAGGCTAAGTCAATAAGCGCATTTAAGGCCAAATTAGACGGAAGTAGTTGGAAAGACAGGACAGCACGAGCATAGCTCCATTCCTGTGAATTACAACTAGGTAAAATACACACACACACACACACACACACACACACACACACACTCACACACACACGGTGCATGGAGCTCCGGGAGATTTTAACTTTTTAGCTTTTAGCTTTTTAGTTTTCTTATAACTTTTAGACTTAACATTTTTATATATTTTATCCTGCTGGCGCTGGGAGGATGCGGGAGGACGGAGCCCCAAAGGATTATTTTAATTATTTTAACTTTTTAACTTTTTGACTTCTTGACTTTTAACGTTTTAGCTTTTAATTGTTTGCCTATTTTACCTTTAACCTGTGACATACAGGGGAGGGCGTTACTGGCGCTGTCCCCGGAAAGAGGTTGGGAGGAGGAGAAAGTGATATATTAGTGGATACAGGATTATAAACATTGAGAACCGGACCGAGCCCGAGATGGCTTTGTTTACGCCGCCATCACATAAACAAGAACTGGCGGCTGATTTCTCTGGATTCGAGGGAAACAGTGAGTTGCAAAATAGACTATTGCAGAGAAGGGTGAAAGGGTTGGAGAGTGATTTTGAAGTGGTGGTGAAGATGGTGAGTGAGTTGAGAAGGGAGAGACAAGACGACAAGAGAAGAATAAATGATTTAGAAGCAGAAGTGAAGGAATTCTACATTCAGCTGATAAAATGCTCCGAGGGGATAAAGGAAAACATGGATTCGGTGGAAAAGATGAATAAGGAGCGGAATAAGTGGGAGGAGAAGTGAAGGGATGAAAAAGTGGAAGTGGAGCAAAGACTTAAGAATTTGGAACAGAAAGTTGATAATGGTGGAGAGATGGTGCAGAGTGGGAATGTACAGAGCTTTAAGGAGATTGTGGAGGAGCAGTTGGAGGAGAGGATGGCTGAGAAGGTGGTGAAAGTAATCAAAGAAAATGAGGCACTGGTAAGAGGCACGGTGGAGAAAAAGAAGAGCGTCATTGTGTTCGGGATCAAGGAGAAGACCCCAAACAAATCTGTGAGGGAAAACAACTTGAAAGATATAGCGAGGAAGATCGTACAGAGGGTACAAGAAGAGGGAAGAGACCTGGTGAAAGAAATAGATGACTGTCATAGGATTGGCAAATACAATGGAGAAAAAGATAGACCAATTAGGATTCGATTCAAGGCACAGAGCGAAGCAGAAGAGGCCCTGGCAGGAGCTTGGAAGCTAGCGGGAGAAGAAGACACCAAAATGATGTGGCTGAGGAAAGATCTGAATGAACAAGAGAGAGACAAGTTGAATGAACTTAGAGATGAGGTTTGTGATTTAAATGAGAAGAGCTCGGAAGAAGAGAAGGAGGAGTTTTTTTGGAGAGTAATGGATATAAATGTGAGGAAGTGGTTCATCGTGACGAGAGGAAGGAGATAAAAAAATCTAACAGGAAAGAAGGAAGGATGGAAAGTGTCGTATACGAATATCAATGGAACAGTGTCATCGTGGATAGAGTTTAACGACTATTTGAGAGACAGAGAACCTGATATTGTGGGGCTGACGGAAACCAAGTTGTGTGACCCAATTGAGGTGGTGGGGGTTGGAGAAGGTGAATACAATATATGGAAGAGAGACAAAGAGAAAACAGGGAGGAGGTGTGATATTGATGGTGCTGTCCAGAAGACCACCTATCAACCCGGACTCTAGATTCTAGGATTAAAGATGAGCTCCGGGAGGGCAGCATGAGCCAATGCAAGATGGCGCCACTATAAACACTCGCCTGCGCCACAACGGGCTGGGCCAACCATCAGGCCCCACCGGAAAGAAGCCTTAAGCCAACCATCAGGCCCCACCGGGAAGAAGCCGTAGGCCAACCATCAGGCCCCACCGGGAAGAAGCCTTAGGCCAACCATCAGGCCCCACCGGGAAGAAGCCTTAGGCCGACCATCAGGCCCCACCGGGAAGAAGCCTTGGGCTGACCATCAGGATCCACCGGGAAGAAGCCTACCAGTGCAATAGGCCATGACGTAAAAAAAAATGGGGGGGGGGAGGCATTAAGGTGGAGAAGGTGATTGAGGGTGAAGGCTGGGCAGAGGTACTGAAAGTGGAAACTGGGGGTGCTGAAGGAAGAAGGAGGCAGTATGTAGTAGGGTATGTGCCACCAAGAACCAATGCATGGAAGGCCCGAGAATATGAAGTAATGATACAAGACACAATGAGTTGCTTGGATGGAATGTTAAGAGACAGTGAGAGAATAATTTTGATGGCCGATTTTAATTGCAAAGAAGTAGAATGGGAGGATTGGCAAACACAGGGAACAGAGAGTCGTGGGGAGGAAGACTCCTGCAACTGGCAATGGAACATGTGCTGACGCAATGGATTAAGGAACATATTAGATTCGGGAAAGAAGGAGAGGCATCAAGACTAGACCTGGTTTTTAGCAAGGAACCGGAAGTAATAGAAAATATTGAAATAGACTGCCCAATAGCTAAGAGTGACCATGCGATTGTGAAATTTGAAGTAAAAGAAAAGAGAAGGATTGACCGAAAAGAGGATCATAAAATAGGGAGAAGAAACTACTTTAAGGCAGACTTTGTTAATATGAGAACTTTTTTTGAGAATGCAAATTGGAGTGGGCTGTACAAAGCCAGGAGTATGCAAGACAAGTGGGAGGAGTTTTTAAAGCTGTACAAAGAAGCCGAGAATAGATATGTTCCAAAGGTAACCAAAAAGGATGTTGATAAAAAGGAGTGTTTTAACAAAAGATGCGAGGCGGCTTGAAAAAGAAAGGAGGAAGCCTGGAAGGGATGGAGGAGACGAGGAAGAATTAACGCATGGAACAATTTCAAACAAGCAAGGAATGAATATACAAAGATTAGAAGAGAAGAAAAACGGAAATATGAAAAAGATATAATCGACAAATGCAAAGACCAACCTAAATTATTTTATAGACATGTGAACGGCAAATTAAAGAATAGAGAAACAATCAATAAACTGAAAATGGATGTAACTACATATGAAGACCCAGCAGAGATGGCAGAAGTGATGAACAACAGCTTTCAAAAAGTTTTCACAAAGGAAGACGAATTCGTACAACCACCGGGCCAGGAAAGAGGAAGGGTTACGCAGGAGATACAGTTAACGGTGTAGGAGGTCAAGGAAAGCTTGAACAAGCTGGATGTAAGAAAGGCGACAGGGCCGGATGAAGTATCAGGGTGGATCCTGAAAGAATGTAGTGAGCAACTTGCAGAGAAACTGCACTCCATAATGAATGCCTCCCTGAGTGAAGGAAAGGTACCACAAGATTGGAAGAGAGCAAACATAGTACCATTATATAAAGGAGGAAAGAGAGAGGACCCATTAAATTATTAAATTACAGACCGGTATCACTCACTAGTGTGGGTAGTGGGGTAGTGGGGTGTGGTTGCAAGATATGTGAGAGGCTGGTTAAAAACAGGTGGTCGGATTTTTTAGAAAGGGAGAGAATTATCTCGGATTGCCAGTTTGGATTCAGGAGAGGGAGATCTTGTGTCACCAACTTGTTATATTATTACTCAAGGGTGACAGATTTAATACAAGAGAGAGAAGGCTGGAGGGATGGAGTGTACCTGGATTTGAAAAAGGCATTCGACAAAGTACCGCACAGAAGACTAATTTGGAAAATTAAAAATTGGGGTGGAGTGGGTGATGGACTGATTAAGTGGCTGGAGGACTTCCTAACTAACAGGGAAATGAGGACAATAATTAAGGACAAGGTTTCCAACTGGTGCCCAGTGAGGAGTGGTGTCCCACAAGGTTCAGTGCTGGCACCAATAATGTTTGCTGTTTATATAAATGATATGGTGGACGGAGTGACCAGCTATGTGAGTTTGTTTGCAGATGATGCAAAGCTATTGAGACGAGTCAATGATGTGAAAGACTGTGAGGCATTGCAGAGGGACCTGGACAAAATATGGGAGTGGAGTGGTACATGGCAGATGGAATTCAACCTTGGGAGATGTAAAAAAATAGAGTTTGGTAGGAGTGGTAGATGTGAATATGATTATAAGATGGGAAGTGAGATAATATGCAGAGGAGTGGAAGAAAAAGATTTGGGAGTGACTATTTCAGAGAACATGTCACCGGTCAAACACATCAACAGGATCACGGGACAAACTATGAATTTGCTGAAGAACATAAGGACTGCATTTATGTATTTGTACGAAGAGATGATGAAGAAAATAATAATTACAATGATAAGGCCAAGGTTGGAGTATGCAGCAGTGGTCTGGTCTCCTCACAAAAAGAAGAACATAAGAAAGCTGGAAAGAGTACAGAGAGCGGCAACTAAGATGGTACCGGAACTTAGGGATCGGACTTATGAAGGGAGGCTCAATAGCATGGGTCTCACAACCCTGGAGAGAAGAAGAGAAAGAGGAGACCTGATAGTGGTGTACAGGGTGGCGAGCGGGGTGGAGAATCTGGACAGAGAGGACCTGTATGTGTGGAGCGAGAGAGAAACGAGAGGACATTGAAAGAAGTTGAGGGCGATCACGTGTAGGCGAGATGTGAAAAAGTTTAACTTCCCAAACAGAAGCATTGAGCTATGGAATGGACTGGAGGAGGAGGTGGTTTGTGCAAGAAACATTCATGATTTTAAGGAAAAGTTGGATAAGAGAGGATATGGAGACGGGACAGCGCGAGCGTAGCTCTTTTCTCATATGTCACAACTAGGTAAATACACACACACACACACACACACACACACACTATCCCCAGAAAAGCATGTAAACAAGTTATTTGGAGAAACCTACAGGATGATGCAAAATATAAGGGTATCATTCCATTATATGGACAAGGAAATGAAGAAAATTCTAACAACACTGATAAGACCAAAACTTGAATATGCTACAGTTGTTTGATCGCCTCACAAAAAGAAGGATATCAGAAAGTTGGAAAGAATACAGAGAATTGCAACTAAAATGGTCCCAGAACTTTTGAATATGACGTATGAAGACAGATTGAAGGAAATGGACTTGACGACATTGGAACAAAGAAGGGAGAGAGGAGAGCTGATCACACTGTATAAGTTGGTAAATAAGTTTGATGAGGTGGATAGATATGATCACTTCTCTACTGCAAGAACGCAGGGGCTGAGAGGACATGGAAAGAAACTTAATACAGGAACCTGTTTGAGTGACTTGAAAAAGTATAGTTTTCCACATAAAAGTGTTGACACATTGAAGAGCTTGCAGGAAGAAGTGGTGGAGGCAAGCAGTGTCCATCAAATGAAGGAAAGGCTGGATGAATGTAGATATAGAGACAGGACTATTAGAGCTTAGCTTGGGCCCTGTAGACTACAAATAGGTAAATACACACACACACACACACACACACTATATGTATGTATACTTCTTTTCTTAGGTATTTTAGTAATGGACAGAAAAAGAATGGACAACATTGAAAACATAGTTGCTCCACACAGTATGCAGAGGCAGGTGATAAATCAAAATAATCATGTAATAGGAAGAAATTTATTATTTAAAAATTTCTGAGTAATATCATTTTTATATTAATAAAATTATGTGTTTTGAAGAAAATTTGAATGATATATCATACTGAAAGTATCATATTAGGTTTGGACCCCATTAACCAAGCCCTTTAAAAATTAAAACATGCTCATAAGGAGTTACACAAGTTTTGCTTGATCTTGTGGTAATAACAGTAATTTTTGGTCAGCTTCATTAAAGATTACTGTTGTCAACAGTATTATTTTTTTAGATATAGATGGTCACATTATATAACTAGTTTGTTTTATGTTCCCTCATATTCAATATATTTTATACCCATGGTATTCATATGTAAGGAAAACATATGTGGTACATTATTAATCAATTTTAGTTGTCAGATCACATAGTTAATGAATAATTCCTTCATTTTTATAATCTACTTATTATTTATGATATTTTCTTCAACAGGTCACCATGGGATTATATATCCTACTCTTCATATTTGAGAGTTTGCCAACATCCATCATTGCTTGTGGCCTGGTGTCACAACTAGTCCACCTCTCCATTCTCAGAAATTTTCCATTTTTCTTCCTAACATCATTGCCATTCATCTTTGGCATAGGTAAGTGTGAGTTTACTTTATTTGCTGTTATGATTTGCCATTGAAACATAATGAATGCAAAGCCAGTGTGATCCTAAAATAAAATGGTAGCTAAAATATGAATTTTGTAAAATTTGATTTGTATAAATGTTGCAGTCTTGGGACTTTCAAGGAGAGCCTTTCCTAGGTTTAATGAATCTCTACAGGCACATATGGTTCTTGTTCTAAGGTGAAGACCACTAACTCCTCCTCAATGGCCCACACCTACTGTAACATCTAGGTATATCTTTCTTCATCATCATTATTTTTGATGGACACAAACTGATGTGCTGGTGTTCATTGGAAAGTCCTATATATTTTTTCACGTGGTGAGGTTTTTTGGTGGCAGAATCTAATCTCCATTTATAATTGTACCAATCAAAGTGTGAACAAAGCACAATTATGTACTTCCCCCTTGCCCCTCCCACCAATTCTTCCAGATTTTCTTAACTAATATTACAAGAATCTCTTGCTCTCAGGTCACTTCAATCAAAATAGGCAATTCACTGCTTGCCTTGTGTGAATTTACTTAGCTGTACTAAAAAGATTTGAGCTAATCCAATGTTGCCCTGTCTCCATATCTGCTTTTATCCATTTGATAAATGAGGCAGTTGATGATCCTCCGAGAGGCTCAGGATGTTCCAAGAGCCCATGCCCTCTGAAGATTTACCCGAGACCTGGTTCTACACTATAATTATATTCATAGAGGCTTCAAAATTTTAATATCAAGTTTTCTACATTCAAAGCTTTTGCAGAGTGTAAAGACTTTCCTTAAGCTTATAATCTTGCGTGCTGCTCCTCATTCTCCCACACAATTCTTATCTAATTGATCTTCATCATCATACATCTCCCCTCCATGCCATATATTTTTCAGAGGAATGCTGAGTTTTATGTCTAACAATGGTTTCTTTCTCTTTTCAGTTTTGTTTTTTGCCAATCATTATCTTGCCTTCTCCTACTTCAGCTCATTTTATTACCCAGCATCAGAGGTAAGAGTACCCAGTAATAGCAGTTGGGGATCCACAAGGGTACAGATATTTGATATTAAGGACTCAACTATAAAAAAAAGATACTATATATTTGAATAATCATAGGTAGATTTTCCTGGAGACATAAAGATATATAGTGTGTGTGTGTGTGTATTTACCTAGTTGTATTTACCTAGTTGTAGTTTTACAGGGCCTGGGCTTACGCTCGTGTGGTCCCGTCTCCGTATCTGTATTCGTCCAACTTTTCCTTAAAGTTTTGCACACTTCGCTGATACTACATCCTCACTTAATCTGTTCCAAACCTCTATATTTCTTTATATCTCTCAAACATCTTCCCTTCCTCAATTTTTTACTGTGTCCTCTTGTGTTCCTGGTGTTTATTCCTTCTCTTAATAGTAACTCCTCATTGTCTAATTCTTCCATTTTACTCAATAATTTATAAATTTGTATTAGGTCTCCCCTTTCTCTTCTTTGCTCCAGTGTTGATAGATCCATTTCCTTTAATCTTTCTTCATATGTCAATCCCTCCAGTTCTGGAACCATTTTTGTTGCCACCCTGTGTATTCTTTCTAGTTTTTTTGTGTGTTTCTTCTTATGGGAGACCGCACCGCCTCCACATATTCCAATTTTGGTCTAATCATAGTGGTTATTAACTTTTTCATCATATCCTTATCCATGTAGTGGAATGCTAATCCTATATTTCTCACCATTTTATATGTATCACCGAATGTCCTATTAACATGACTCTCAGGCTGTTGATTATCTTGTATTGTCACTTCCAGAGCTCTCTCTTGTACTTTCTTTAATATTTCTCCATCTCCCATTTTATATGTCCATTTTGGTCTCCCATCAATCACTCTTTCCCATTTCCATTACATGACATTTCTTCACATTGAATTCCATCTCCCATTTAATACTCCATTTCCAAATCTTGTTTAGGTCATCGTGCAGAATTTCACAGTCTTTACTGTTTCTTATATGTCTTTGTAGTTTTGCATCGTCTTCAAACTGGCTCATATAACTGTTTACTCCCTCTGGCATGTCATTTACATATACTAGGAAAAGTATTGTGCCAATACCGATCCTTGAGGCACTCCACTTTCTACAATTCTCCATTCTGATTTCATGTCCTTTACCACTGTTCTCATCTCTCTTCCCCTTAAGTAGCTTTCCATCCAATTTTTCATTTTCCCATTCAATCCTCCTTTATTCTCCAACTTCCATAGTAGTCTTGTATGTGGAACTTTGTCGAACGCCTTCTTTAGGTCCAAGTAAACACAATCAACCCATCCATCCCTCTCCTGTATTTTGTCTGTCATTCTTGAGGAAAAGCTCAGTAAGTTTGTTACACATGAGCGCCCATTTCTTAAGCCATATTGTTTACTTGTAATTATATTATGCTCTTCTAGAAATCTCGTCCATTGTATCTTTATCACTTTCTCACATATTCTGCATACTACACTGGTCAGTGATACAGGTCTAGAGTTCAGGGGTTCTTCCTTTTTTCCACTTTTGTATATGGGGACCACTTTGGCCCTCCGCCACTCCTTTGGCTCTTCACCAGTTGTTATTGAGCAGTTAACCCATTCAACACGAGGACGCGTATACTGCGTCCCTGCTTGCCCTGTACCGTATCCGAGGACACGCATACTGCGTCTTGGCTCGCTTTAGCCAATATACGAGTTATTTTATCTCTATATTTATGATTACATCTCAAAGTTATCAATTAATTTATGTTTCTTTATGTGCACCATTTAATTTTGCCTTTTTTCATATATAATACATGATAAATATGTTGAGTTTATGGCTGAAAACTTGTTATATTCAATAGCGACATTTGAAATTTGGCGTGCGCAGCAATCTTGGATACGGCGCGAGGCGCTGTTTTGGCCCGGCCGTAGTGAAGGGGTTAATGATATCATATACCGGTCCAACTGGCTGATTTCTACATTCTTTCAATATATAACCTGATACTCCATCCGGTCCTACTTCCTCTCTTCTAGATCCCCCATCATTTTATATATATCTTCTTTAGCTACTATAACTTTTTCCATATGAACATCTATCTTGCTTTCTTGTGGTTCATTGAATTGTGATTCTTTTGTAAAAACTTGCTGGAACTTTTTGTTTAGTAGCTCAGTCATGTCTTTAGGATCTTCGATTATCACATTCCTGTCACTCAATCTTTTTATTGTTTCCCTTGGTTTGTTTTTTCATTTATGAATCTGTAAAACAGTTTAGGTTGTTCCTTACACTTTTCTTCAATATCCTTTTCATATCCCTTCTCTTCTTCTCTCCTTATTTTCACGTACAGTAAAACCTCACCATTTGCGCACACACCATTTGCGCCCTCGCCATTTGCACGGCCTTAATTTATGCCATCGTCCCACCATTTGCAGGTGGTCTTGCCATTTGCACCTCTCCAGTTGTCCTGGCTGACGAGCTCCTTGCAACAGAAGATGAAAAGGAAGTTGTAGTGGTTATGGTGGCACAGGTGAAATGCAATGGAAACACTTATGTGTTTGTCTGGGCCATATTTGCTGATGACGCTATCACAGCACCAAAGGCGCTCCACCTCTCAAAGCCGGGAGGGAGCAGACGTGCCAAGTGGGCAATCCATGCTGCGGCCACGCGTTTGAGAGCTCTCGGAACATTCTGAAAGTCCCAATTCCTTCTCTCAAATGCAGCCCTGTGCTGCGTTTGAGAGAGGGAATCGGGCCGCCCGGACTGCCCTTGGTCCTCTCAAACGCGTGACGCCGCAGCACAAGTTGCCAACTCGGACCACGTGCTGCAGCCCGGTTTGGAAAGGTGGAGCACCTCCATGCTGTGAGGACGTCATCAGCAAATATGGCAGCCCAAACAAACATATATAGGTGCTTCCATTGCATTTCACCTCTGTGCCACCATAACCACTGCAGCTTCCTTTTAATCCTCTTTTGCAAGGAGCTCGTCGGCCAGGACAGCTAGTGATGCATGTTTAAATGTCATCATGAAGATCAGCGGACACCATTTTACTGCCAGAACAGCTAGAGAGAGAGCAGCGGACGCCATTTTGCTGCCAGTGAAACGCCGCTGGTCTCGTAGTGACTGCAATTATTTGATGTATTCTGCCTCACCCTTGCACCACCATCATACTGATCCATTAATCTGTTGTACAGGTACAGGTAACTCTCGATTTACGCGAGTATTGTGTCCCTGAAGAGGTCGCGTAAAACAAAAACATATCTATCGAAAAACAGATATTCACTTCATTCAGTGGAGAGAGAGAGAGAGAGAGAATATCCATATCACCGAGATATCCACTCAGGCACTCAGCCTCACTCGTGTGAGGAAGAAATGAGGGACATCATGAGCGACTGGCTGGTATTGGTACCTGTACCAAGCCGTCTGGTACCGGTACAGAGCAGTCTGGAACCGGTACCGTACCGTATAGCTGGTACCGGTACCTGCCCACCAATATTGTTGAGTAGCGTGGCAGCGTGGGTACTGTATTGTTGTTCAAGTGGCGCACGGGAAGAACTGAGCTCAGCTGTGTGGCCACGGCGCCGTGTGAGTCCAGTTGCGTGAGACATCTGGTGGCCACTCCATAAAATATCGCGTATAAGTGAAAAAATGTGTAAATTAAACATTTATTTGGATTTTGGACCCCGTGTTATTTCAAAAATGTGTAAACCAAACTCGTGTAAATCGAGAGTTACCTGTAATTATTAATTTAATGTGTTTCCTGCCAGCAGACCTTTTTTTTTTTTTTTTTTTTTTTTTTTTTTTTTTTTTTTGCTGGTTGGGGGGGAAGGCTGGCCTGTGACCGCCCTTATGTATTTTTCCCCATAGGTTATTAAGTTTGCCATTTGCGCATTCGCCATTTGCGCACCATATGTGCTCAAATTGTGAGGTTTTACTGTATTCATTTCTTGCTATCTTAAAATCTTCTTTATTCCTTTGGTTTTTATTTCTTTTCAATCTTTTTCACGCTTTGTCTCTTTTTTTTCTTTTTATCCTAGCACATCTTGCATTAACCCTTTCATTGCTAAGCGCTCGCAACGAGACTACCCCCTCAGGCGCACTCGGGCACTCCAGCGGGGGAAGGAAATCTCTTTTAACCGCTGTATCTCAAAAACTATACATCACAGCTACAAAACAAAAACACCATTGGAAAGAGGAGGCCAAGGTCTATAAGATTCGGTTATGTAAGCCTCTCCTGCGAACATACATGCACCATCAGGGGGTGTTTTTTGCTGTGAGGGCGACTGGCGCTCACAGCGAGCTATTAGCACCACCAGCATGTGACGCTAGTGCTCGCTCTTTTAACCTCTGTATCTCAAAAACTATTCATCACAGCTAAAAAACAAAAACACCATTGGAAAGAGGAGGCCAAGATCTATATGACTCGGTAATGTAAGCCTCTCCTGCGAAAGTACATTCATGTTCAGGGGGGTGTTGCCTGTGAAGACATACATTTATACGTGCGCGACGGTCAGCCGTAAGGCATCTAAAGTAGATCTCTTGATGATGGGGTGCTGGCAGGGCACCATTGCCAGCTGCTAAATTTATAACTATTTGGTCAAAATATCAGTCATGTGATAGGTGAAGCTATGCAAAAATGTCACTATATTGGACAACAATTAACATCCACCAGTTGCTCGTTTGTAGATTTTCCGCGCTGGGCTGACATGATTTTCCACCAAATTTAATGGAGAACCCACTCAATTGGCAATGCTGTGTTGTGAGAAATATTGTTGGAACACTCTCATACGCGGGAGATTTGAGTGCGGCTGGAGCTCACAGCGAGCGTTTAGCACCACCAGCAAATACACCTACGCCACGCGAAGCTTAGCCATGAAAGGGTTAAACCAGTCCTTTCTTCCTTTTTCTTTAGGTTTGTATTCTGGTACAAATTCCATAACTCCTGATTTTCACACCTCCATGAAAATATACTTTTCTTGCACCTCTCTTGTTCTCTTTAACTCATCCCAGTCTAGCTCTCCATAGTATTTCCGGAGATTTTCTACGTCTGCCTTCCAATAGTTTAACCTGTTTCTTTTATATGATTCATCCCCCTTACTTGTTTCAATCTCTATTATCATGTGGTCACACTTTCTCAGGGGGCATCCTTACCTCAATTCATTCATCAAGTGCATTCCCTTTGTTAACACCAGGTCCAGTCTCGCCGGTTCGTTGTCACTTCTGTGTCTCGTGTTTTCCTTCACCCATTGCATCATCAAGTTTTCCATCATCAATCTTAAAAATCTCTCTCCCCATGCCATTTCACCACCTCCACTTTCAAACATCTCCCAATTTACCTCCTTACAGTTAAAATCACCAACTAGCAAGACTCTTGTTTGCTTTGAGTAGTCTACTCAAACTCTGAGTGGTATCTTCAATCATGGTCTCATATTCTTCTTTACTCCATGAGTTAGTCCTTGGTGGTACATAGGTTGTTATTATCATCATCATTTCTCTGTTTTTGTTCTCCAGATTTACACTCACTATTTCCGCCTTTCCCTTTCCATATACTACTGATTTCACTAATAACTCCTTCCTCGTCATTATCAACACTCCTCCACCACCTTTTCCTTGTCTATCCTTCCTCCATACATTGAAGTTATTATCAAACACTATTTGGATGACCTCATTTAGTTTAGTTTCCGTTAAGCATACAATCTTGGGGTCTCTTTCCTGTAAGTAGTCTTGTAATTCTAGTTTACTAGATATTATCCCGTCTACATTCGTAAGCATCACACTGAATCCCTTATTTGTTTCAATCTTGTCTAGCTTCTGCTATCTTTCGACTTTTCCCTCATGTACCATTTCTTCACTCGATCTCCCATAACGCTCCAAAAAAATACCTGTCTATCCTCTTCTGCTCTTTCATTATTTTTCTGTTTAGCCTCTGCTTGCAATTCATTCCATTTCTTTCTTTCATCTTCACATCTGTTTTTCTTTGTATATATTTCCTTACAATCTTACACTTCCCTTAGTTTAGTTGTTCTGTATAATATTTCCTCCACTACTTTCTGCGATTTCAATCTTAGTTTAACTGGCCTTGTTTTTCCTTCTATGTAAGGGCCCATCCTGTAGATTTCTTCCACTTCATCCTCAAGGTCTTTTATTTCATCATCATTTTAAGTTTTTCAGTAAATCTTTCACTGACTTTAGCTCTTCCTTCTCCCTTTTTGGCTTATAAGTTATGTTTTTCTCTTTCATTCTGAAAATTATAACTTTTTTCTTATCCACTACTTCTTTTACTAAATCTTCATTCTTTTTAATGACCTTGACCATCTCCTTTTCCACATTTTCCTTCTCCTTTAGTTGCTTCTCAATTATTTCCTTGAAGTCTACATTTGCTTTTTCGTGCTCTACTTTCCAGGTCTTTATTTCGCCCAGCACTTCCTCCCTAACTCTCTTTTCCTCCTTGTCCATTATCACTTTCAAGCCTTCATTTTATTTTTTTACTACTCCTAGTCCTTCCTTCATCATATTTTTGTATTTTGCCAGCTGTTTTTTCAACTCCTCATTCTCCTGAACTATAGTCTATTCATTTGGGCAAGGCTGCTCACGGTAGCTTAGGCCCGTACCAAGAGTCACGAAGGTTTAGCAACGAAGATCGAAGGGAAGGACGGTGCGTACCTATAGTCATTAGCATTTTTGGAATGGAGATCTGCGGGAGAGACGAAGGGAAGGCAAGGTCTACCCCGTGTCTTCCCTCCGACCTTCAAGGAAAAATACGTTTATTTTCCAAATTTGGCGTGGCAAATAGTTGTGGTTCAGTTAAAACAACCTGAGAAAATATTTTCCCTAATTGGAAAGTCGTATATTATAGTTGCAGCGAATATGTTTGTCTTGTCTACAACAACAGCATACGCCTTCAAAGCACAAAGGTACGAGCCAGGCGGGAACCTTCGTGGCTCACATTCTCCAATGATCTATGGTTTTTCAAATTCTTTCTCATTTCAGTTAAGACATCTGGTTCTGAAAGTGCAAACAAAGGGTATCTTAATAATTTACTGCATGTAAATAACGATTAATAATGGAAAAAAAAACATGAAATAATAAATAATAACTGTTGAATGCGATGCTAGGCTATTTCGAATATTAGGCTACCCATGTTATTTATATATGCAACATCAAAATTCCTTATGTATATGTGTTGCCTTCAGCTTCGATCCTCTGTTTTTATTATCTTACTAGAAGTGTGTTTCCTGGTTGTTAGGGTGATGCAACACAAAGGTTAAATTATGAGGTTTATTCACATTATGTTGGTATATAATGGTAGCGAGCTTATTGAAGTTAAGTAACAATATTATTTACAATTCATCATTCTGTTGGTAATGGTAGCGAGCTTACTGAAGTTAATTAACAATGCTATTGACAACTCATTCTTCTGTTGGTATTGGTAGCGAGCTTTTACCGAGTTACTTTACAATACTGATTACAACTCATCATTCCAATCACCAGTAGGGCATACCCATCACGGAGCATTTGATAATAGAGAGAGAGAGAGAGAGAGAGAGAGAGAGAGAGAGGTAGATAGATATAGTCCTGGCCATAGCTAACAAAACTACCCTAGTCAAGTTTCTATAAAATGTATCCCTTCAACCACCGATATGTGTTCACAAAGATGATCATGGGGGCAAGGTATTCGTGTGGGGTTAAGATACCAAGGGGATGATCATGAGCCCACACAAAAGGGGATGTTCACGTACTACATAGCGACACACAACAAGTGAAGTACCAGCTCAGTCAGTATGCTAGGGAACCTGTGGGGGTGAGGTCAAGATGGTGTGTGTCAATTCAACTCTTTAAGTAACATTAATATTGTATCAAGATAACACACTAACAAGCTTGGTCCTTAGGAGCTGGGTTCAACATCCCTGTGGGGGTGAGGTAGAGATCGTGTGTGAAGGAGACTCCCTCACACCGGCTTCTCACCCCCCACTGCCCGCGGGCTAGCCAGAGGCTAGTGATCGCATTTATCGGTGGTTTAGTTGACATACAATTGGCCTGTTCTACCAGTTCAGAAGTAGTTCCGAAGCAACTGGTTCTTTCACTCAATACAGGTGAAAAATTCTGCTCGTCAATCCTCCGTGAAAAAAACTAACTAATGATCATTCGGCCTTTGGCCGAGGCGTAGTCACGCCACCAGCTCCACATCTGGTTCGTCTGTCTGTCTTGCGGTTCGTAACCACCTGATTCACAAGCAACACATCAGTTATTACAGGTTATCGATTTCTCAGTTTTCCCCGCATTACATATAGTATATCGTATGTCACTTTATATCCCTTTATGAGATGAAATATGAGTATCTGAAAGGCTATAGATCGTTCGAGTATGATCAAACTATACTGTTTGATATACAAGTTGTTTCTTTGTGTTCTTGTATGGTATATTATCGATGCAAATCTTCTATTTGCTGTTCATATACGATGGTTTGAGGATTTTTTGTATACACAAACATTCAAATGATCTTCACGCAATCACAAACTCACAATGCACAGGTGCCACATCTACGTTCATGAGTGGACAGACGGAATGAAACGGACAATATTATGGCTGTAATAGCACCATGGAGGTATTTTACCTCCATGAATAGCACTGTGTGTTTGTATGTGTGTGCGTGCATTAGATCTGGAAGGTGAAAAGAAGGTTGCAGTGTGTGTATGTGCATTTACCTTCCCGGCGACTTGTGGTAAGGATTGAAGGCACGGTCTGAGGCCGTGCCTACATTGTCGAAGGGAAGGTACGCGGCTCGACTTTCGCGACTCTTGGTACGGGCCTTAGTCCCAGCGACTCCACTTCCCCCTTCTGGCTGGGTAGCTCCGAGCAGGATGATGTAACCTACTTGTCATGTTAAGTCATCATAAAATGGTAAGTAGTGATAACCAAATGTTAAGTAGTCAACATAAAATGATAAGTGGTAATAATAAAATGTTAAGTAGTCAACATAAAATGCATATCTAACAGCAGTTTGTGTCAGATATGCATTTTATGTTGACTACTTAACATTTTATTATCACTACTTAACATTTTATGTTGACTACTTAACATGACAAGTAGGTTACATCATCCTGCTCGGAGCTACCCAGCCAGAAGGGGGAAGTGGAGTCGCTGGGACTATGCTACCGTGAGTGGCCTTGCCCAAATGAATAGACTTTAGTTTCATCTCTCTATCTCCCAGACTTCTTACTCTTGATCTTAATTCACTATGTAATCTCTTACCTTGGAACTCGTCTTCTTCCATAGCTTTAACTCTCCCGACCCACGTATTTAACTTCTTCTCCACCAACAACATTCTTCTGAACATAGATGATTCCATATTGCCGAACCCTGAGAACGTAGGCTTAATGCTTTCATAACACTCGTCACTGTCGAAGCCTCCCATAGCTTCTCGAACTTTCCGTCTTGTTCCAGAACCTCTTCCGCCACCCTTTGGCGTCCACCACCCCTCCTCCTCCTCACTTATCCTACCCAAGCTTTTTAAGTTCTTTAGATGGGAGACAGACCACTAGCGCATCCCCGACCCTGTGTGTGTGTGTGTGTGTATTTACCTATTTGTATTTACCCATTTGTGGTTTACAGGGCCTGAGCTAAGCTCGGATAGTCCTGTCTCCTTGTCTATATTTATCCAACCTCTCCTTCATTTGATGGATATGCCCTTCCTCCACAATCTCCTTCTGTAGACCATTCCACTCATCTACACTTCTGTATAGGAAGTCGTACTTCTTTTTATCCTTCAGACATGTTCCCCTGTCACAACCAGGTCACTTATATCCAATTCGTCCAATCTACTAATAAATTTATATAAAGCTATTATGTCTCCTCTTTGTCTCGTCCTTCATCAATTCCATTTCATCCAATCTGTTCCCATGTGGCAGACTCAAAATCTTCAGTACCATTTTGGTCGCTACCCTCTGTATCCTTTCCAGCTTCCTTATATCTTTTTTCCTGTGGGGGGACCAAAGCAATGCTGCATATTCCAATCTTGGTCTTATCATTGCCATTATGGTTTCTTTCATCATGTCTTTATCCATATAATGAAATGACATTCTAGTGTTTTGTAACAAATTATATGTCTAAATATTTATGTGTTTATCAGGGGTCAGTGTATCTTAAACAAGGGGTCAGTGTATCTTGAACAATCACTCCAAGGTCCCTTTTGTTGTTTACTGCATCTATTACTATCTCACCCATCTTATATGTTGCTATGGATCTGTTCTTGCTCTTTCCCATTCTCGTTATATGGCATTTTTTTGTTGAATTCCATTTCCCATTACTTACTCCATTCATGTATCTCATTTAAGTAGTTTTGAAGCCTCTCACAATCTTCTTTTTCCTTTGTCCTTCTCAGGTGTTTGGCATCATCTGCAATTATACTCATATAGCTTGGCACTTCCTCCGGCATATCATTAATGTATATTAAGAACATTATTGGTGCCAACACCAAGCCATGTGGCACTCCACTCATTGCTGTTCTCTGACTTTTCATCCCTCACAACCATTCTTATTTCTCTGTTCATCAAGTAATCCCTCATCTAGCTCCTTATACTTCCCCCGACTCCTCTATGTTCCAATTTCCGTAGTAATCTGTTATGTGGTACTTTGTTAAATGCTTTTTTAAATCCAAATATACGCAAATGGCTCATCCACCTCGCTCCTGTACAGTGTCAGTTACTTTCGAGTGAAAACAGACCAAGTTTGTAACACTTATCTTCCTTGTCGAAAACCTAATTGGCTGTCATTATTATTTTTTCACTTTCCAGATGGTCAACCCATTTCTTGTATTATTCTTTCACATAATTTACAAACAACACTTGTGACTGAGACCAGTCTATAATTTAGTAATTCTTCTCTGTTTCCCTTTTTATATATGGGAATCACATTGCACACACTTAAATGGGCTCATCGCCATCCAGTTTCTACTACTAAAAAAAGCTTTTAATTCGTTACACTTTGCCTTGTTGTAATTTCTCATCTTATATTTATGTTCTTTACAGTAATCTTGATAATTCTTCATCCAGTTCGACTTCCAGGATTTCATGGTCACTTTTTTTTTTCAGTAAAGGAAACAGTTCAAGGGAAAAAAAAAAAGAAACTAATGAAAAAAAAAACTGCTACTCACTGCTCCCACAAAAGAGTTGAGAGGAGTGGCCGAAAGAGAGGTCAATTTCAGGAGGAGAGGTGTCCTGATACCCTCCTCTTGAAAGAGTTCAAGTCGTAGGCAGGAGGAAATACAGATGAAGGAAGATTGTTCCAGAGTTTACCAGCATGACAGATGAAAGAGTGAAAATGCTGGTTAACTCATGCATAAGGGATTTGGATAGTAAAGGGATGAGCTTGAGTAGAAAGCCGTGTGCGGCGAGGCCGCGGGAGGGGGGGAGGCATGCAGTTAGCAAGTTCAGAAGAGCAGTCAGCGTGAAAATATCGATAGAAGATAGAAAGAGAGGCAACATGGCAGCAGAATTTAAGAGGTAGAAGACTATCAGTAAGAGGAGGAGAGCTGATGAGACGAAGAGCCTTAGACTCCACTCTGTCCAGAAGAGATTTGTGAATGGAGCTTCCCCCACACGTGAGAGGCATACTCCATACGAGGGCGGACAAGGCCCCTGTATATGGTTAGCAACCCTGCGGGGTAGAAGAACTGGCTTAGAAGATACAGAACGCCCAACCTCGAGGAAGCTGATTTAGTGAGAGAGGAGATGTGAAGTTTCCAGTTAAGATTTTGAGTTAAGGATAGACCGAGGATGTTTAGTGTTGAAGACGGTGACAGCTGAGTGTTGTTGAAGAATAGGGGATAGGTGTTTGGAAGATTGTGTCGAGTTGACAGGTGGAGAAATTGGGTCTTTGAAGCATTTAAAGACACAAGGTTCCTTTTACCCCAGTCAGAAATAAATGCAAGGTCTGAGGTTAAGTGTTCTGCAGCCTCCAGTCTGGAATCATGTAATTTCTGTTGAGATGGTCTTCTATTGAAAGAAGTTGAATAATGCAGAGTGGAATCGTCAGCGTATGAGTGGATAGGACAGTTTGTTATGGAAAGAAGATCGTTGATGAATAACAGGAAGAGAGTGGGTGATAGGAAAGACCCCTGTGGAACACAACTGTTGATAGGTTTAGGGGAAGAACAGTGACCGTCTACCACAGCAGAAATAGAACGGCTGGAAAGGAAACTGGAGATAAAGGAACAGAGAGAGGGATAGAATCTGAAAGAGGGCAGTTTAGAAAGCAAAGAGTTGTGCCAGACTCTATCGAAGGCTTTCGATAAGTCTAGCGCAACTGAAAAGGTTTCACCGAAACGGTTAAGAGAGGATGACCCAGAGTCAGTTAAGAGAGTAAGAAGATCGCCAGTAGAACGCCCCTTGCGGAACCCATACTGGCGACCAGATAGGTCAGAAGTGGAAAGGTGCATTTGAATCTTCTGGTTAAGGATTCATTCAAAAGCTTAAGATAGACAGGAAAGTAAAGCTATCGGGTGGTAGTTTGAGGGATTGGAACGGTCACCCTTCTTAGGCACAGGCTGTATGAAGGCGTACTTCCAGCAGGAAGGAAAGGTAGATGTTGATATGCAGAGGCAAAAGAGTTTGACCAGGCAGGGTGTCAGCACGGAGGCACAGTTTTTAAGGACAATAGGAGGCACTCCATCAGGCCCATAAGCCTTCTGAGAGTTGAGGGCATAGAAAACCTCATTCTTAAGAATCTTAATAACAGGCATAAAGTAGTCAGAGGGGGGATGAGTAGGAGGAATATGCCCAGAATCGTCCAGAGTGGAGTTGCTACAGAAAGTTTGAGCGAAGAGTTCAGCCTTAGAGATAGATGAGATGGCAGTGCTACCGTCAGGGTTAAGGAGAGGAGGGAAAGAAGTGAAGTTGGAGGAGATATTTTTGGCTAGGTGCCAGAAGTCTCTGGAAGAATTAGAGAAAGCTAGGTGTTGACATTTACTATTGAGGAAAGGGATTTTCGTAAGTCGAAGAATAGATTTGGCACAATTCCGGGCGGAAATTTAAAGATCATGATTAGCGGGAGTTCAAAGGCTCTGGTACCTTTTGTGAGCTGCCTCTCTATCTTTGACAGCATGAGAACAAGCGTGATTAAACCAAGGCTATTTAGCATGAGGAATAGTGAAAGTGCATGGAATGTATTCCTCCATTCCAGTGACAATCACGTCTGTGATGTGCTGGGCACACACAGAGGGGTCTCTCTCCTGGAAATAGTAATCATTCCACAGGAAATTGGAAAAGTACATCCTCAGGTCGTCCCAACGAGCTGAAGCAAAATGCCAGAAGCATCGTCCCTTCGGTGGGTCCAGAGGATGTACAGGAGCGATAGGACAGGATACAGAAATAAGGTCGTGATCGGAGGAGCCCAACGGAGAGAACAGTTTGACAGAGTAAGCAGAAGGGTTAGAGGTAAGGAAGAGGTCTAGTATATTGGGCTTGTCTCCAAGACAGTCGGGAATACGTGTAGGGTGCTGAACCAACTGCTCTAGATCATTGAGGAGAGCAAAGTTGTAGGCTTGTTCACCAGGCTGGTCACTGAGAGAGGATGAAAGCCAAAGCTGGTGGTGAACATTGAAATCTCCTATGATGGAGATTTCAGCGAAGGGAGAGTGAGTCAAGATGTGCTCCACTTTAGAGTTCAAATAGTCAGAGAATTTTACATAGTTAGTAGAGTTAGGTGAGAGATAAACAGCACAGATTTATTTAGTAATAGAATGACAATGAAGTCTTAGCCAGATGGTGGAAAATTCAGAAGAGTCAAGGTCGTGGGCACGAGAGCAAGTGATGTCGTTGTGCACGTAGGCGCAACATTTAGCTTTGGATTGAAATTTAGGATAGAGATAGTAGGAGGGAACAGCTTAGAGAATGCTGTCAGTAGCCTCAGAAACCTGTGTTTCTGTGAGGAAGAGGTGAGGTTTAGAAGAGGAGAGATGGTGTTCCACAGAATGAAAATTAGAACGCAAAAATTGATAAGAAAGAGGTTCGAGGAGTTATCAAGACACCTCTCAAGTCGGCACCTAGAAGGGGAGTCCTCCCTGGGGGAATTTGTGGTCCCCCCCCAGGCGGGGACTCCGAGTTATAAGTTAAACAAAGGTATACAACTAGATGTTCACTGATGAGTATTGACACTGAAGCCAAGTTCATCAAAAGGTAATTTAATATTTATAAATCAAAGAAAAGCTGGTAAATGCAAATATTTTTTTTCAAATTTTCCTTTTCACAATTCTAGTAATCTGTTCTTTAATAATTTCAGGTCCTGGGATATTTTACCATGTGTGTCTGGCTGATCCCATTTATGTTCTTCATCTCTCTGTCTGCTAATGAAAATGTATTACCCACACATGCAGAAAGCAGACCTTTCCTCTCAAGTAAGTCTTGTTAATTGACTGTAGATATAACTGTGTTGTAATAGCTTCCTTGCAGCAATATAATTCAACTTCTTGACCATTATTCAGTATCCGTTAGTGAAGCTTGGTGTCCTCTCCTTACTGAAGCTATTTCTGCTTCTTTTTTAGAGCACCATGTTCCATAATGGTGTTGCTCACTATTCACCCAAGCACACTAAATAAGTTTCAAGAATCTGTGAGATAAGTATGAATCTCAAGGACTCTTAATGTGTGTGTATGTGTGTGTGTGTGTGTGTGTGTTTACCTATTTGTAGTATACTGTGCCTGAGCTCAAGCTCAGACAGTCCTGTTTCCTAATCTATATTTGTCTAACTTTTCCTTTGTTATATGGACACTGCCCGCTTCAACAATGTCTGTTTAATCCATTCCATGTATCCACACTCCTGTATTGAAAAATGTACTTCTTTGTCTTTCAAAAAAGTCCCTTTCCTCAATTTCTTACTGTTTCCTCTAAGTTGAGACAGAAGAGAGGGCTCCGACAGAGTGGGGAGTAGTTACACTATCCCTATTTAAAAAGGAAAGGGAGATGCACTTTTGTGTGGAAAGTACAGAGGAATGAGGTTGCTAGAGCATGGAATGAAGTTGTGGGAGAAGATTCTGGAGAGAAGGTTGAGAGATATAGTTAAAATAGAGGAAATCCAGTTTGGCTTCCAGCAAGGCAGGTCAACTACTGATGCTATATTTGTGATGAGGCAATTGCAGGAGAGATATGAGAAGAAAAGATGTTGTATCACATTTTTGTGGATTTGGAGAAGGTTTTTGACAGAGTTCCAAGAAAAGTGATACCATGGGCTCTGAGAAGGCAGATGGTTCCTAAGAGATTGATCAAATTGGTGATGGCATTGTATGAAAACTCAACGAGTAAAGTGAAGGCTCCTGCTGGAATATCAGAGGAGTTTAGCATCAGAGTTGGTGTCCATCAAGGGTCAGCACTCAGCCCATTGCTATTTATAGTAGTGATGCAGGATTGAAATTTAGGATAGAGATAGTGTGAGGGAACAGATTAGAGATTACCGTTTACCGTTGATGAGGTTTCAGGCCCTGCTCCGCTGCTAGCGCAGCGCTCCCAAGGGCCATCAACAATTACAATGTTAGCCTCAATAATAATCCTCAATGCACTTTTTCGTAACGTCATAGTGAGTGAGTGAGTCTTGATTGGTTTCATGAATAACCTACTGATGTCTTTTTAATAAACTTGGCATCATCATAGTCACTTGGCCATATTTAGGTTCTTACTTATCTCCATATCTTTCCTTTTCATACGTAGTATCACAAATACAGTCGTCCCTCAAATAGTACGGTTTCCAATAGTACGGTTTCGGTTTTACACGGATTGTCATGGAAGAATTTTTTAGGATTTTTAAATTTCCCGCTTGTCGCACCAAGTAGCCATGGTGTGAGTGGCAACACTGTTCTTCCAAAACACCTGCTGAAAGCATCCCAAAGCATTCAAGAAAGTGTTCACCTTGCAGAAGAATTCAGATTTAGGAGAAGTTACGTTTCGGGATGAGTTACGTTGCGGCAGGGAGAGCATACCACTTGAATGAGAGCAGTGTTCGCTGTATCTATCATAGTGTAAAAGAAATTCTTGCCACAGTAACTGCCAGTGCTCCAAGAGTGCTGCAAGAGTGGAGATAAAGCCCATCCTTTTCTGTTTGTTCATAAATTAACCTATTATAAACACATAAATAGGCATTTTCTTACCTTAAACAAGAAATTGGTAGGCAGGAGTGGGCACTCCTATGGAATCCGGGTTTCCCGCCTGGCTCAGCTTCTACTCGCCGGCCAAAGTTGCTAGTTATGCATTTTCTGCTGTAGTGTTATACCACGCTGGGCAAGCAAGGCATCCTGGCAGTGCTTCCTTCCACATAATAAGCGAGTGAGCCATGTCATACACTCACACTCTCTCTTACTCTCAACCACAATTTCTATTGCTCTCTAAATCATACTTTAAATAAGATAAGAAACGGTAATTGTGGATATTGACTCCACGCCTCCAAACTACAACATTAACCCTCCATATTATATAGTTAAGGGACGCATATTTAAACTACTCCAACCGAACTTTAAATAACCTGACCTCTAACGGGGGGCCGTGCCCCCCTCGCTCCCCCCCCCCCCCCCCCAGCGTGGTAACACTGCACTGTGACTGCAGCAGAAAATGCACAACTGGCAATTTGGGCCCGTGGGTAACAGCTGAGCCAGGCAGGACCCGGATTCCATAGTGTTTCTAGGGGGAGACACTAATTTTATATGGATTTTCGAATAGTACGGGGGTCCTGGGTCCCTAACCCCCATACTATTTGAGGGACGACTTAATCCATTGTTTCATTTTCCATTTATCTGATATTTTTATAGTATCTAACGATTATTTCCAACTCACTTAACATTTAACACGCAAAGTATCTTTGAGTCTCAAACACTGATTAATAGCCATGATCGGTTATGTAACGAATTCTCTCAATTTCAGTCTGAAGAACTACACAATACTGGTCATTTGCTAAATGGTTGATTTCAGGCTTCTTGTACCTCACATAATTTATGCATTTCTTCTCAGCCTTTTTTTTTTTTTTTTTTTTTTTTTTTTTTTATACAATAAAGGAGACAGCTCATGGGCGCAAAAAAAAAGAAAACAATGATAAAAAAAAGAGCCCGCTACTCGCTGCTCCCAATGTGCAATCCTTTGATTTATGATCACCAGCACACATGTAACATCTTGGGGCTTCTCCATTGTTTTTGGCAGTACAGTTGGCCTTAAGATGGCCATATCTTTGACAATGATAACCAGGGCTGGATTTAGGGCAGGGCCCATAGGGCCCCGCGCATTTAGGGGCCCCGCGCATTGAGGGGCCCCGCGCCAACTCCATTACAATAATATAAGCACTTTTCCGTTTAATTCAAGGATACCACTGCCATCCTTTCGTGCCATATCAATAGAATCCCTGACTTGAGTCACGTAAAACGTTTGAGCTTATTAGCAAGTACAACTTTTTCTTTCGGCACATTTACAGAAACATGCCAACCTGGGAAATGGTAATATAAACTACCTCTCCTCAACAGTATGTAATGAACTGATCGATGTGTTGGGTGAAAATGTTATGTCTACCATTGTAGCAGAAGTTAAAAAATGCCAAATATTACTCCATATCTGTGGATTCCACTCCAGACGTGTCTCATATGGACCAGCCATGCCGAACCATTCGCTACATGTTGCCAGAGGGACCAGTAGAGCGTTTTTTGATGTTTGTACCCTTACTGAATTGCACTAGAAAGGAAATTGCAGAAGTAGTACTGAATTTTTTGCAGAAACACAATATTCCCATCTGTGACTGTCACGGTCAGTCGTATGATAATGCAAGCAACATGTCTGCAAAATACAATGGCACCCAGGCACACATAAAACGTCATTGTGAATTTGCAGAGTTTGTTCCTTCCATGGCTCATTCACTGAATCTTGTTGGGATGTGTGCTGCTGAATGTTGCACAGCTGCAGTGACTATGTTTGGTACGATTCAACATCTATGTTTATCTGGTCAAGTCAACATATCGCTATGCGTAAACATCGAGATGCGCTGCAATGCTTACCAGTTATCAAGTGCTTGCCAGACACACGATGGTCGGCCCAAGCAGATGTTGTAGAAGCCATAGCCAATGGCTACAAGCAAAACATAGTGGTACTAGAAAATCTAGCAATGGACGAACATCTAAATGCCGATGCTAGATGTGAGGCATCTGGTCTTTTGCAGGAAATGCAGAAACTTGAGACAGTAATTCTCTTAGTAACATGGCAGAACATCCTTAAGAGATTTAATGCAACAAGTCAGCATTTGCAGAAGCCAGGCCTTGATTTGAACACAGCATTAAATCTACTCAAATCACTGTTTGAGTTTGTTCAAGATCAACGGGATCGGTTCGATGACTATGAACAGATTGCTGTCCAAAAATGTGGTCATAATAAATACAAAGACGATCGAGGACGTGTGCGAAGGCGGAAACGACATCATGATGAAGCAGATAGCGCAGAGGACACAAAGCTGTCACCCAGGGAGATTCAGGACCACATCATACATACCCGTCCTTGATCAGCTAATATTGTTACTCAGAGATCGCTTAAAATCCTATGAAACTCTTCAGCAGCAGCAGCAGCTGTCTAACATCATGACTATGCAGACAGACAAGCTCAGGGACTCTGCAGCCAATCTGGTCAGGAGCTATCCAAACGACCTGCAACCTTGTCTGGTTTCAGAAATTGTGCATTTCCAGGCATTCCTCAAGACAGCTCTAGAAGAAGGAAGCCAGGAAAAATCGACTCAAGTCACAATGCATTCAAC
The DNA here is from genome assembly GCF_024679095.1 of Eriocheir sinensis. Taxonomy (NCBI): domain Eukaryota; kingdom Metazoa; phylum Arthropoda; class Malacostraca; order Decapoda; family Varunidae; genus Eriocheir; species Eriocheir sinensis. The sequence continues at coordinate 5,023,287 of NC_066511.1, read as the reverse complement.
CATACACAACTGTGATGTGATTGCAGCATTCGCCAACATGGAGATAGCTCTATGTATCTATTCGCCAATGTTCGTGACGAATGCACTGGAAAGAGATCATTTTCTAAGCTAAAAAGAATCAAGAACACTGCGCAGTACCATGGGAGAAAGTCGCTTGGTGTCTTTGGCCCTTTTGAGTGCTGAGCACAAACTACTCAGGAGTGTTTGTATTCGTGAAGTGATCAAAGACTTTGCAAGAATCAAAGCCAGGAGGAAGCTATAAGCCTTTGTAAGTGTTTATTGCAGTCAATTTAACTTAGGTTAGTTTAGAATTTACTCAAAGTTGCAGATATAAATCGTAACACAATGAATTTTTTGTTGATTTTCTCTGTGTCCCTCTTTAACATTGTGATGTAGTACTTTGGGTAAATAACTTATCTTTAATAAAGGACTGTATTATTACATGCATTATAAAACTTTGTTTCCTGATTTTCCTACGTTACATCTAATGAGTAGTTGGTGAGTTTGTATAAATATGATGATTAGTATATGACAGATTTACTAAATGCTTGTGGGGTGTGAACCTGACAGGGCCCCGCATACTTTCAGGGCCCGGGGCCCTGCAACGTGTAAATCCGGCCCTGATGCTAACATATGATTGCATGGTATCTGTCTCTCACAGTATACACTCTCCATTCTAGTTTTATCTTGTCATGATGCTTGTGAATCAACTCTCTAACAGATGGGTCACATTTCAAAATATAGTGCATTGTGCCACCAGCAGCAGGCTTATTAAAAATCTTTTCAATTTTCCCCTCAACTCCTGGAATCGAGTTTAGGAACTCATTCCAGTTTAACAATGTCTCAAATTATCTTATCTCCAGTCTCCTCCTTATGCACATTGGCATTGGCCTTAGTTTTCCCACACTTTTTGTGCTAACTTGCTCTACATTTTCCAATTTCTGAGCTGCTTCATTCCTTATATTCTCATCATCAAAGTTCATAACAATCTCACCTCCATTTGTGAATCTTGAATCAATAATCTGAAAGCCGTGTAATGCCTGGGAAACTTCATTTTTCATCTCAGTAGCCTTTTTGTCTCGATCAGAGGCCTTGACGACAAGGAGATGCTTCTTCCTCCTCCACATTGCTATGTCAGCCCAGCTGGCGCCAGCCGACTCTGTCTTGTCAGCGCAAAGCACATCTGCCACCTCACCCAACTTCTCTTTCACACTGAGTGAGTTTCAACTTCATCTTTCACAGCTTTTGTTTCTTTATGTAATTCTTGCTTAAATTCATACAATTTTTCCCCATTGTTGGTTGCTAAAGATGCCTTGTGTAAGCATGGCGAACACACCCAGTTTATTTTGGATATATTATCCTACTTGACCCCTGTCAGATGAGCACACTTCACATGACACCACTTAGGGCACAAACAGCATGCAATCCACTTATCGCCTGAAAAGTCTTCACAGATGCAACACACATCTCTCAGAATCCTGCTCCTGCTGCTCGCCATTGTTGAATCAGCAGTTTCAAGAGCACACACACGACGCTCATCCACTCCCACTGTCACTCACTCACCATTCACTTACTGCCAGTAGCCTCAAAAACCTGTGTTTCAGTGAGGAAAAGAAACATGGAAATGTAGGCAACAGAAAGCTTATTGGCTTATTACGAGATTGCCCACTTTGGTGATTTAATCTGCTCGACAGCCACTTGGAGCTTGAGGAGCAGATGAAAGCACCTCGATATTCAGTTTACTCCTGACGCAACGAAATGACGGTCGATTTGATATTTGAAGGAGTTGATGGTATTCGCATTTACTACTTCTGAGGGAAGATTGTTCCAGTGGCGGATGACTTGGTTTGAAAAGAAACTCCTTCCAATGTCTGTGTTACATCGACTCGACTGAATGGGTAAACCGTTATATCTAGTTCTTGGGTTGGGTTGCAGTTAAAAAAATTTGGAGTAATCGACGTTATTGAACTTTTTCAGGTCTTAAATCATATCCCCTCTTAGGCGTCTTTTCTCCAATGTAAAGAGATTGAGTTGCTTGAGTCGTTCTTTGTACGGTTGAGCTCTTAAGGTTGGAATCATCTTCGTGGCGCATCGTTGATTGCTTTCAATAAATCAATGTCCTTTCTGTAATTAGGAGACCAAAACTGTACTACATACTCAAGGAATTATACAAGGATAGCATCACGTCTGCCGCTTTACACTCGAAGTTCCTCGCTATGAACCCAAGCATAGTGTTGGCTTTGTTATATGCTTTTTTACAGTGATTCGCATGTTTCAGATCACTGCTGATAGTGACCCCAAGATCATTTTCCTCTTGTATTGCCTGCAGAGGTTTCCCATTGATGATGTATGTGTGGTTACTATTTCTGGACCAATGTGCATGACTTTGCATTTGTCAACATTAACTCTTTCAATACGGTGTAGAGCGTCAAGCGCCACAGTATGGAAGGGTTAAGAGGAAGTGGAGATTAATCCTCTTCTAAACTTCTTAATTCTTTTCCATTTCCTCTTGAGAGGTTTAGAAGAGGATTAAGAGGTTTAGAAGAGGATTACTCATTTTCCATTTCCTCATGACCCTTTCCATACTGTGACGCCGACGTCTGCTTCACGAATTGAAAGGGTTGACCCCTTCACTATGGCCGGGCCAAAACAGCACCCTGCGCCGTATCCGAGATCGCGTGCGCCAAAATTCAAATGTCGCTATTGAATATAACAAGTTTTCACCCATAAACTCAACATAATCATCATATATTATATATGAAAACATGCAGAATTAAATGGTGCACATAAAGAAACTCACTACAGTCAGGCCAAAACAGCGCCTGCCAATATCCATGATCGCCAAGACACTAAATTTCAAATGTCGCTATTGAATATAACAAGTTTTCAGCCATAAACTCAACATAATCATCATGTATTATATATGAAAACATGCAGAATTAAATGGTACATAAAGTAATATAAATTAATTAATAATTTTGAGATGTAAGCATAAATACAGAGATAAAATAACTCAGATATTGGCTACAGTGAGCCAGGACGCAGTATGCACGTCCTCGGATATGGTATTGGCATGCAAGGACGGTATAATGCGTCCTCGTGTTGAAGGGGTTAAAGGACATTTGCCCTTTTTCCGACCATTTGATAATGTGATTGAGGTCTTTCTGGATGATTTCAAGAGTCGGCCTTTCCACCCACCTTGGTGTCATCAGCAAATTTTGATATTGTGGATTTCAGTCCTGATTTTAGGTCGTTGATATATATGATAAGCACTGACCCTGAGGCATTCCGCTAGTGACTGAAGCCAATCGGAAGGCTGTCCATTGAGAAGTACTCGCTGTTTCTGGTGAGCCAATCTCTTATCCACGCTGGTCAGATTGGCTCCAATGCCCATTGGTTGCAGTTTCTTAAGGAGTCGCTTGTATGGTACCTTGCTAAGTCGGAAACTTTCTGAAAATCAAGGTATATAATATCACTGGGGATGTGGTCATCCAGTTCTATATATATATATATATATATATATATATATATATATATATATATATATATATATATATATATATATATATATATATATATATATATATATATATATATATATATATATATATATATATATATATATATATATATATATATATATATATATATATATATATATATATATATATATATATATATATATATATATATATATATATATATATATATATATATATATATATATATATATATATATATATATATATATATATATATATATATATATATATATATATATATATATATATATATATATATATATATATATATATATATATATATATATATATATATATATATATATATATATATTTTTTTTTTTTTACAGCAAAAGGAGACAGCTCAAGGCACAAAAAGTAAACATTAATAAAAAAGCCCGCTACTGCTGCTCCTAAAAGAATCAAAGAGGTGGCCGAAAGATAGGTCAGTTCGAGGAGAGGTGTCCTGATACTCTCCTCTTGAAAGAGTTCAAGCCGTAGGCAGGAGGAAATACAGATGAAGGAAGATTGTTCCAGAGTTTACCAGCGTGAGGGATGAAAGAGTGAAGATGCTGGTTAACTCTTGCATAAGGGGTTTGGACAGTATAGGGATGAGCATGAGTAGAAAGTCGAGTGCAGCGGGGCCATGGGAGGGGGGAGGCATGCAGTTAGCAAGTTCAGAAGAGCAGTCAGCGTGGAAATATCGATAGAAGATAGAAAGAGAGGCAACATTAAGCGTGAATTTAAGAGTTAGAAGACTATCAGTATGAGGAGGAGAGCTGATGAGACGAAGAGCCTTTGCCTCCACTCTGTCCAGAAGAGCTGTGTGAGTGGAGCCCCCCCACACATGAGATGCATACTCCATACGAGGGCGGACAAGGCCCCTGTATATGGACAGCAACTGTGCAGGGGAGAAGAACTGGCGGAGACGGTACAGGACGCCCAGCCTCGAGGAAGCTGATTTAGTAAGAGATGAGATATGAAGTTTCCAGTTGAGATTTTGAGTTAAGGATAGACCGAGGATGTTTAGTGTTGAGGAAGGTGATAGCTGGGTGTTGTCAAAGAATAGGGGATAGTTGTTTGGAAGATTGTGTCGAGTGGATAGGTGGAGAAACTGTGTGTTTGAGGCGTTGAAGGACACCAGGTTCTTCTTGCCCCAATCGGAAATAATAGTAAGGTCTGAGGCTAAGCGTTCTGCAGCCTCCAGCCTTGAGTCGTTAAGTTCCTGAAGGGTGGGTCTTCTATTAAAAGAAGTTGAATAATGCAGAGTGGAATCATCGGAGTAGGACAGTTCGTTTTGGAAAGAAGATCATCAATGAACAACAGAAAAAGAGTGGGAGATAGGACAGAACCTGTGGGACACCACTGTTAATAGATTTAGGGAAGAACAGTGACCGTCTACCACGGCAGAAATAGAACGGTCAGAAAGGAAACTGGAGATAAAGGTACAGAGAAGGATAGAAACCGTAGGAGGTAGTTTAGAAAGAAGATTTGTGCCAGACCCTATCAAAAGCTTTTGATATGTCCAGCGTAATAGCAAAAGTTTCACCGAAACGGCTAAGAGAGGATGACCAAGAGTCAGTTAAGAAGGTTAGAGATCACCAGTAGAACGCCTTGGAACCCATACTGGCAATCAGATAGAAGGTCAGAAGTGGAAAGGTGCTTTTGAATCTTCCGGTTAAGGATTGATTCAAAAGCTTTAGATAGACAAGAAAGTAAAGCAATAGGACGGTAGTTTGAGGGATTGGGCGGTCACCCTTCTTAGGTACAGGCTGTATGAAGGCATACTTCCAGCAAGAAGGAAAGGTAGATGTTGACAGGCAGAGGCGAAATAGTTTGACCAGGCAGGGTGACAGCACGGAGGCACAGTTTTTAAGGACAATAGGAGGCACTCCATCAGGTCCATAAGCCTTCTGAGGATTGAGGCCAGAGGGCATAGAAAACATCATTTTGAAGAATCTTTATAACCGGCATACAGGAGTCAGAGGGGGGATGAGTCGGAATAATATGCCCAGAATCGTCCAGAGTGGAGTTTTTAGAAACAGTTTGAGATACGCGTTCAGCCTTAGAGATAGATGAGACGGCAGTGTTGCTGTCAGGACTGAGGAGTGGAGGAAAGATGAAGAAGTGAAGTTGGAGGAGATGTTTTGGCTAGATGCCAGAAGTCACGGGAAGAGTTAGAAAGCAAGGTTTTGACATATATATATATATATAAAAGAATTTTTGGTTGGTCGGAGAATAGTTTACGATTTCAGGGCAGAAATGTAAAGTTCATAATTAGCATTAGTTTGAAGGCTCTGGTACCTTTTGTGAGCTACCTCTCTATCATTGACAGCACGAGAACAAGCGTGATTAAACCAAGGCTTTTTAGCGTGAGGAGTAGAGAAGAACGAGGAATGTATGCCTCCATTCAGAGACAATCACCTCTGTGATCGCGCTGAGCACACACAGAGGGTCTCTATCCTGGAAGCAATAATCATTCCACAGAAATCGGAAGAAGTACATCCTCAGGTCGTCCCCACCGGAAGCTGAAGCAAAATGCCAAGCATTGCCTCTTCGGTGGGTCCAGGATGTACATACATGCATGAGGTAGGATGTTGAATAAGATTGTGATCGGAGGGATGATTAGCCATATTGAAGTAAGAACATCTTGAAGATAAACGAGGGAATTATTGACAGGGAATATTTACGCAGATATTTGAGGTTAAAGAGGAAGTCAGTCAGGTATGGGTGGTATGCAAAAAGTGCAGCTATATTGGGCAGAACATCCACCAGTTACTTCGTCGTAGGATAGCAAAGTTGTGAGCTGATATGATTTTTCACCAAATTTAGTGAAAGAACTGAAAGCAATCCTGGTGGTGAGACATTTGAAATCTCCTAGGATGGAGATTTCAGCGAAGTGCAGTGGGTCAACAGTACCTCTGGAAACTTTGGCGCCAAATAGTCAAAGAATTTTACATAGTTGGTAGAGTTAGGTGAGAGATAAACAATGCACAGATGTATTTAACTAATAGAATGACGATGAAGTCTTAGCCAGATGGTGGAAAATTCAGAAGAGTCAGGTCGTGGTGACATTTTAAGCAAGTGATGTCGTTGCGCACTGCACAACATCCAGGTGGTAGTTGAAATTGGGATAGAGAACATGTAGGTAACAGGGTGAATGCTGTCAGTAGCCTCAATACCCTCCAGTAGAAAGAGAAGGTGAATACATATTGAAGGAGATGGGATGTTCCACAGAATGAAATTAGAGGAGAAGACCGCAGATGTTGCAGAAATTGAGAAGAAAGAGGGTTCGAGGAGGTTATCAAGACACCTCTTCGGGTCGGCAACCAGAAGAAGTCCTCCTAGGAGGGTTGTCCCCCATGGTCCCCCTATAGAAATGAAACTTATTAGAAGAAGAGTGGCAAAGTTGGAAGATTGGCTTAAAATGTATGCTAATGCGGGAAGGAAGTGGTGATGAATTCAATCCTCCGTGTGGATGACACATTGCTCATAGCAGAAAAATTGAAAGTGACTTACAAAATTTGGTCAGTGTTTTGATAGGGTAGGGCTCCAAAGGAGAAAGTTGAAAGTAAATGTCAACAAAGATATCACCTAGCTGTTGTGAGTGGTAGAAGTGAGTTTGGACATTTGCTCTGCCACATTCCCAAATTCAATGTGATAAAAAAAAGCTAAATGTTTCCTGAATGGTGAAGAACTGGAGAGGTTAATGAGTTTAAGTACCTTGGATCAGTTATGTGTAAGCATGGTGGTACGGAGGGAGGAAACAAGAGAAAAGGCATTGCTCCCTCAGGTGAGGAGAATGGTGGTGACTCTTTGGGATGTATCATGAATGGCAGAAGTGTGAGCATAGGCGGCAGAGTGATTTGAAAATACAATAATAGTACCAACCCTCACATATGCAATGAAACGTGGGCCTGGAATGATCAGAGGTCTAGAGTGCAGGCAGTGGGAAATTAGCTAATTTGAAGAGACATGGCTGTGCCGTAGAATGGATGGAATGAGTACATGACAGCTACGCTTACTGTCTACTGAGGGTTATTTTGGGGGGAAGGAAGAAGTGTTTTTGAAGGTGAAGTGTCAGACTTTGAAGTGGTTTGGCCACATGGAGCGAATGGAGAGAGTAACGATGACCAGGAAAGGTGTCTGTGGAGTGAGATCAATTTGAATGTTAGAGGACGACCTCAGTGAAATGTGGAAGAGAATAAGTTGCAAGAGTACGTTAAGGAGGAAGATCCTTGAGAAACTTTGAGCAGGCAAGGAGGGAGGTGTCTGGATGAGAGAAAAGATGGAAACTATTCTGCAAAAGCCGTCCCCTGGAATTTCCCCATTGAGCAATCGATGAAATGATAAGTGATGATGATGAAGACAACCAGCCATTTTCCATATTTACATTATGGCTTTTATAAGATTGATCCAAAATAATAATGCTACTGATTGACAGCAGCGACATTACTCTTCAACCCATAATGCAGATTCCTCTCATGTATTATATATCATCCTGGTGGGAGGGATCATGATTTCTCCTCCTTCTTCTTGCAATGGAAGACTGAAGCACCAAAACTGCTTCCCAACACCAGCATGGATGTTTACATATCTAAGCAGTGATCAGCATGCATCACAAAAAAGGAAGGGTGGAAGTGACATACACGATGTTAATGGAATCAGTTACATCGTGGATATAGTTTTTAATAACGTCGCTTTGACGAGACAAAGCCACAAATGTTGCCCGTGCTGCTAACTAGTTGTGTGCATAAGAGTGTTGATAATATTGGAGAAGTAAGCATACAACATATGGAGAGAAGAAAGATAATAAAGGAGGCGAATTTTGTAGATTGTGATGTTCCTTATAAAAGTTGTGAAAAAAATAGATTAGGGTGGAGTAGGAGGTGAAGTGGAGGAGAGGGAAGGAATTGTGGGTGCTGCTGAAGATCAGGAAAAGGAGGCCATTGATTCACTAGTTATTGCCCCAAAAAAAAACAAAAACGCTGAAAAGAAAACTCCTGCTAGTGTGTGTGTGTGTGTGAATCGTGCAAATATGTGTCTTCGACCAATAAAACATCTCTTTCAAATAGAAAATGTCAAAACCTTGACACCTTCAATTCTTCCGTGACTGACAGCACCTAGCCAAAAATATCTCCTCAATTTCTTCATCTTCATCCTCTCTCCTGCTCTCTGACTCTCTGGACCGTCTCATCTCCTCTCTCTCTCCTTTATGAACTCTGCTCTCAGACTTTGAGAACACACATCTGGACATTCTATTCCTGCATATTTTACTCCTACTCATCCATGAACCCTCTCACAGGTAAGTTTCAATAAGTTTTTAT